>NC_048306.1:7558497-7744178 GCF_013100865.1 Trachemys scripta elegans | reverse complement strand
TGCAAATTTGACACCATCAGATCAGGATTAAACAAAGACTGTGAATGGCTATCCAACTACAGAAGCAGTTTCTCCTCCCTTGGTGTTCACACCTCAACTGCTAGCAGAGCACCTCACCCTCCCTGATTGAACTAACCTCGTTATCTCCAGACTGATTCTTGCCTGCATAGTTATACCTGCCTCTGGAAATTTCCATTACATGCGTCTGATGAAGTGGGTATTCACCCACGAAAGCTTATGCTCCAATAAGCTTAAAGGTGCCACAGGACTCTCTGTTGCTTTTTACAGATCCAGACTAACACGGCTACCCCTTTGATACTTGACACAATGTTCTGAATGTTTGACATCTGTGGAGATATACATCAGCCCTTTGAAGATTAGTGTGAGCACTTTCATACTTCCAGAGTAAACACATCACTCATATTGTCTGCAAGTTATCTAAAAGAAGATTTAAAATATGAATGGCATAATATCAACCTTATCAGTCAGCTGGTTGACCCTTTGATGTCCTATTTAGATCATTCTTATACGTGCTAACAAAGACCCTGATCCTGTACAATACTGACTGCCTGCAGCCCCCTTGGAAGTCAGTCAGTTAGAGTTGAGAAAACTCACCACCTCCCAGGCAGCACTCAGCTCCTGGCAGCATCGGGCCCAAGCATGGATTTCAGAGACAGCAGAAAGTTGGAATATGGAAAAAGTTTTCTGGGGCCAGCACGCATCACTGAGGTTTCGTTGCACACCTAACAAAACTTCACACTGCAGGCAAATAGTGATGATTTTGCACCAGATCTGATAAAATAGTGGTTTCCTCAGAATTTCTTCTGGCGTTTGCAAGATTTTTGCACTTGGCGGTCGTAAACCAAACCCACTTGAGAAATTAACTTGTGGGAATTGAAACCGACAGATTTCATACAGCCTTGCCACCGACAGAGCACAGATTGTGCCATGCGTAAGGATGACTAAGTCTGTAGTGCCTCATGTTTTCTAAATGAAGTTATTTCCTAGCTGAGAATTGATCAACTGAAGATGATTAAGAAGTTGTTTGATCTAGTAGAAGGAAAGTTGATATTCTCTAAGGTTCAATACTTGGAACAAAACATTCAGTGACATGAAAGATCAATATATTTGAAATCTTTCACATCCATTAATAGATTTTAAGTGCAGAAGGCACCACTGGGATCATCTAGTCTGCCTCCTGTCTAACACAGGCCACAGAACTTCCCCCAATAATTCTGAGAGTAGATCTTTCAGAAAAGCCATCCAATCTTGATTTTAAAATTGCCAGTGATGGAGGATCTACCATAACCAGGAGCGCTGCCAGCTTTTCTGCCGCCCTAGGTGGCGGAAGGTCCCGCCCCGAAATGCCGCCTCCCACAGAGGTGGCGGAAGGTCCCGCTGCCAAAATACCGCCGCTGTCGCCGCCCCCCAAATTCTAGTGCCCTAGGCGACCACCTAGGTTGCCTAATGGGTTGCGCCGGCCCCGACCATAACCCATAGTAAACTGTTCCCATGATTAATTACACTCACTGTTAAAAAATTATACCTATTGCCTTATCCAATAGTGCAGATGCAAAATGAGATTAATATATAGATCCCTAATAGAAAAAAAATACTTTTAAGAACTTGTTTTTGTTGTTTCAGATAAATCTATTTCAAGGAATTAGATGACCTCTAAGTGACTTACCCAATGTTACACCAGAAGCCCGTGGTAGAGCAGGGAATTGAACTAGGGTCTCCCAAGGCTTAGTTTAATGCCCTAGGCATTGGACTATCCCTCTCTCTAAAGGACTATAACACATTTCTTAATCATGACATAGAAAGAATAAGCAGGTATGATGAGCTACACTTCTTAGACATCTTCAGAAAACTTGTTTATTAACACATGCACACAGACAAATCCACATTTATAAGTGAACAGCGAGGAGATACAGTAGAAGGAATTAATTCAATTCAATAACCAGATGTGGAGAGGTAATTGTGAGTCTCAGAGAAACTCAGAAGAACTTCCATACTGTCCATATTAAATGCAAGAAAGTTCTTTTTTTAATCTAAAATGAAATGTCAGCCAAGCATATATAAATATGAAGGCAAATGTCATGTGAGAGAGAGAGAGAGAGAGGGCAAAAAAAAATCAGAAATATGGAGATCATCCTCGAAGAGTTGGTAATTTAGCCCAAACGAAATAATCAGAGACATCAGAAGAGATACAGAAACAATATTATAGGACCTTAGACAGAGCCTTAATGCATACTGACCAAGAGGGCACAAAATGAATCCCTGACTCATTTCTTTCATCACCGTCGCGATCATCATCATTGTCACATCAATGCTCATATAAAGTTTTGGATTATAGCTTAGTGAAGTATTAGGCATAACTTCTCAAGTTGGGTACTGTAGTTCTCCAAAGACCTGAAGGTTCCTAGGAATGGGGAGTGAGCCGTGTGAACTTTTGTTCATTGAGCCTGCTCTGCGCTTCAGGTGGGATTTCTGCTTCAAAGCCAAGCTTTGACCTGAAACAAGGCAAACCTTGGTGGTTTGGACTTTTTGACTTCGAATTTGGTCTAAACCTGAAAAACTCAAAAGCCTAACCCAAAGAGTGAGAAGCTACGGGATCCAAAAGGAACAAACAGGTTTTACAGCCACCCTGTGAACCAAAACCACTGACTTAAGCACATCTCCAGCTGCCATTCTGTAGTGGTCACATACTATCTCCTTACAAGAACCCCTATATTATTGTGTAACTCCTCCAGTGGGATGAAAGCAGGAAGTTTTAGGAGGCAGCAGATCCAGGCTAATGTTGGCAATCAGGCTGAGAAAACCTCTGCATAAAGCTCCTGTATAAAATGAGGCTTATCTACCATATACAGAACCAAAGAAGATTAGTGGCAATAACCAATTCTCTGGGGTACAGGTTTCATACGATTACTTTTATCCTTCCCACAGGGCAGTTCATATTTTCCATACAAGTCTATGCTCGGTTTCTTTAACAGGAGTTCTTTGTATGACAATCACATCCTTGTAATGGATCCAAGTTTTCTACATATTTCGCTTGCCAGTGGTCTAAATGGTGGATTTAGTCATGTTGCTTGTTTGGTTAGTTTCTCTGAATAAAGCAAGGAGGAAATCATTCAAAAGGGATTTTGTAATCAACTGCTGGCTGTTCATTTACTAAAAGCAAACCACAGTTTCATTTTGCTATGAAAAATTGCTTATAATAAAAATCTATTTTACTGTCCCGTCCATACTTTTTAAAGGGGGATGTTTAAAAGGAACGACCCCTGGCTTTTTCAATGCTCCACAAGTCTATCTTTGGAGCGATGAAGACAGTGTTTTCTGTTCTAGCTTAGCCATATTGTAGCTGCAGTAGCTGATCTGACTGGAAGGTGCATGCAAGCCAACTAGTGTGCTCAATTAATGCTATATATGACTTTGGAGGGAATATCTCATCTGATTCATCATAGAAAACCTACCAGTAAATTATTGTATCATCTTTGAACATAGTAATATCCAAATTGTATCAGACCAGTCCTCCTCTAGAGCAGTATCTCATCTTGGACAAGAAACCCTTTAGTGGTCAATTATGGATTAAATTACCTCATGGGTTTCTTCCTTACCTCCAACAGTTAGTGGCTGATTTATGCACTAACACACTAAGGTTTACTTCTTGCATCTGAAGAAGTGGGTTTTTTAACTCATGAAAACTTATGCCCAAATACATTTGTTAGTCTTTAAGGTACCACCGGACTCCTCATTGTTTTTGTGGATACAGACTAACACAGCTACCCCTCTGATACTTAGGGTTTACTTTACTTCTTTGAAAAGCAGCAGAGCTCAGCACCACAGTGCTTACGTGTTTAAGTAAATTTATTTCTCATGAATCATAGGAAATTTTAGCCGTGATGTTGAAAGTCTTCTTTATGCCTGCAGAGAAGGTATAAAACAGGTGGTAGCAGTGCAAGCTTCCTTACCAGAGCATACCAATGTGCCAATCTTTAATTCTAGAGAGACCATCACCAGCCCAGAGAAGGTAGTTCAGGGTTTGTCTACACATAGATACTGGAACTAGAGGTGCTAAGGGTGCTGCCGCGCCCCCTGGCTTGAAGCAGTAACAACCAAATACATGGTTTCCACCTTCATCACCCTCGCTTTAAAAATTGTTTCAGCAGCACTGTGTTTATATGGGGAAATTGACCAGAATAACTGATCTATAATAGCTATCCATGTGGACTATTTTCTCTGAAATCAAAGTGACTTCTCATTCTGGTACAATTTCTCCACTTTATGAGCAGAGTAATTATTCTGGAATAAAGCCATTTTTATTCTGGAATAAACTGTCCACACAGGGGAGTTATTCTGATATAGATAAATTATACTGGAATAGTTCTATCAGAATAGTTATTCCAGAATAGCTATGCCCATCAATTACCCATACGTAGACAAGCCTTCAGTCTGACATTAATTGAATTCTTGACCTCTTTGCTCAGGCTTCCAAAAGGAATCCCAGTTAAGGATACATTTTGCAATGTGGACACTTCCATTAGGAATTGAATTGAGATGCCAACTCACTTTGCACACAGCTCCAAAGAGCCATCAACATGCCATAATTTTTGTTCTGTTACTGCAATCCTGTATTTAAACCCCCCACACACCCCCGGAAACCTTTTCCACTTCAGTAAAGTTTTCTGGTTAAAGAAATATTTTATTGGTTGACCGTTTCCTTGGTGATGACTGACATCAAACACCTGTTCATTTTATTGTCTACTCTGTCTGAAATCAGTCTGGATTTCCCTTGCCTGTCTGCAACTGTTCTTACTTGCATTGTATCTCTAGGATAAACACCTTTCCTATCCATGACACAACTGCACTCCCCAGTTGTTGCATTCATTTAATAGTCCCTTGTGGGTATATCTTGTAAGCCTCTCAACTGATGCCAGGTGTATCTGGTATGGCAAGTGAATTGCACCTGCTGTGCTGGGTAGCATTGTACCCCAGTGTTTTTTTCCAGTGGAATCTCTGCAGCATACCAATAGCCACAGAGGATCGGAAGCAAATGGGAGGTGAGGGAGGGGAGGAGGAGAGATCATCTTAACATCAACATGTCCAAGCAGTTGGTCCTTTTTAGAAACAATATTTTGTTTTTAATAATGAAACAGAAATAGAATGCAAAATTGTATTGAAATAAAAGAGATGGGCAAAATGGAATCTCGAATGAAATTCATCTATGAATTAGCCTAGGACAAAGTACTCAGAAATCTAGCTTAGTCTGAGTTTGAAAAGCACCTGTATGCTAGCTGGTGTATTGTAGACTCTCAGACTTTAAGGCCAGAAGGGACCCTCATAATCATCTCGTCTGACCTCCTGCACCTCACAGACCATAAAACTTCACCCAGCCACTCCTATAATAGGCCCATCGCCTCTGGCTGAGTTACTGAAGTCTTCGGATCTTGACTTAAAGACTTGACAATCCACCATTTAGTCTAGTTCAATACCAGCAAGTGACCAAGGCCCTAAGAAGGTGAGAAAACCCACAGGGTCTCTGCCAATCTGACCGGGGGAGGAGGGAAATTCCTTCCAAGCCCCAAATAGGATGATCATGACCCTGAGCAGGCGGGTGAGATCCACCAGCCAGACAGCTGGGAAAGAATTCTCTGTAGTAACTCAGAGCCCTTCCCCTCTAGAACCCCACAAACACTCAACAGAAGTGGCGTGGGTGGACCCCCAGCAAGCACATCAAGCACTGGTCAATGGGGGGGCCTTAGAATGAGAGATGCCAGGATATACTTGTCCAAAATTCAAACAATATAATGGTTTAGCTCTTCCATAAAATCATATCTCTTCACTCGCCCTCCAAGAGATGCACTCCATCAGACTAAGACCATTGTTCTGAGAGATAACACCACAGGTTTGCATAGCTCAAGATCATACACTACAGATCATTTATTATTTGCTTTAGACTAGTGCCTACAGGTTCCACTGCACGAGACACTGTTTGGAGACACAGGAAGGGATAATTGCTGCCCCAAAGAGCTTACAATCCAAACAGACTAGACAGGCAAAAGATGGGAGGGGAAACAGAGGCACAGAGAGCAGTGACTTGCCCAAGGTTGCACGGTTGATCAGTGGCAGAACTAGAAACAGAATCCTAGCAGAGTGCCCTCTCCACTGAATGTCAACATTGCCTTTCCAAATGCACCCAAGCTGCCTTCAGCACATAAGGTACCAAATAGCCAAATTCATGCTACAAAACTCTAGTAACAGGGAGAAAGCAAGAACAAGGTAAACAATCATGTCTTAAATTCACTCTACATATTCAGCAAGATACAAACTCTGTCACACTCCCTCCCCACCTCTCCCTTTGTTCCCCCTATTCAAATTGGTATTGTGCTGTAAAGCAAAGTTTCTCAGACTAAACTGAAACTAGACAAATCAATTTGGGGGGCGGGGGGAAGAACAAAACAACAACCTTGTGATAATTCTGAAACATAGAATTCACAGCTCGTCCATCACTTCCCCAAGAGCATAGCCACGGAGCAACATGGGCGATCAGCGGAGCAGCTGTCAAGAGCTGTCAGAATGATCTCCCATTGCTTTTAGCCGCTGACAGATCTGACAGGTACGGTTTTCCGTAGCACTTTTCATTATTGCAGAATAGAAATGGGCTGTAATGCACCATCCCCCACCTGCCTGGCACCCTCCAAAAATATCTCCCCTTGCCCTGGGTATGTTGGGGGAAATAGGGCAGGTCAAAGCAGCCACCCCACCCACAAATAATTGTCTTGAAATGGTCGGTATGCAGTGATCACTCAAAACAATTGCCAGTTTCCCCTTGGATAACCAAGTAAGAATGAACCAGTATCTGTACCACTATAGGGAATGCGTAAGGAATGCCGAACACATGAGGGAAAGCTTATTGTGTAACCTAAATCATTATCAGCAATGGGAAATTTTTAAGAGGGATCACTGCATGATAAACTTGAAGGTTTTACGACAGATAGCTCCTGGTGGTCCTTTAAATGCTAGTTTCCAGTTCCCATGCTACCGTACTGTTATTCAAGATGTCACTAATTTCAAGACCCTTTCATTTGGATACCAAAAGCCCCCTGTCTCCCTGCAGGCTTCTGCATCCTGTCTGTATTTCAGGGTGAAGTCACACTACTCTAGCCCTTCCCTACTACAGACTCTCCTGAGTAGCTCTCGTGTTGTTTACTGCTAGATGCTAGGGAGGAGACATACTTGACACAAGTAGCAAATATCCATTAGACACATGCACTCAGGATCTGGTGAGCATAGCACAGCACATGGGATTTAGGTAGATGGATAGACAGATTTTAATAAATAAACAAACCAGCAAACAATACTTGGACTATAAGTATTTCAAAGGCACCTGACTCATGGAATCCAGGACTAGATACTATTATGTTCATTTGAAATGATTTTCCTGACCTGTTGGGAAAGAAATCAAACTCTCCTCCCAACGCCTGAGATTAAAAGCCACTTATTTACAATAAATCCGAGGGCGTTGCTTAGAAGAGCAGCACTCTCAGGACTCTTAGTAGCTCAGTTATTTATTAGAAGGGCTGCTGAAAGATCAGTCTTCTTATGCACCCTCAAGAGTACAAGTAGGGGGGCCAGGGGTCCGGTTTTCGACCAGAAAGTCCAATCAGAAACAGTACCTAACAGTGTCCAGTCAGATCTACTGACCGGACACCCAAAGTCTGGTTACTATGGGTGGGGGAGGCGCCAGGTCATCACCATGCCAGCCCTTACTCAACTGGGGCCGCCTTCTACCTGCATCGGGTGGCTGCAGCTCCCTCCCAACCCAGGCAAAGGGGAGTTGGGAGCTGAGCGGGAAAGAGGAGCGAATGCCGGGCAGGGCCTTGGAGGAAGAGGTAGGGCAGGGAGAGTTCTGGCACTCCTGGTGGAGTGTCTGGATTTTGACTATTACAAAGTTGACAATCCTAGTTACAGCCTTGTGCTCAGCCTTGTATCAGACTGCAGCAAACTCTATGGCTAAAACCCTCTGCTGAAAACGTCCTGTTCCTGCCCCTGCAAGTTCAGGCCTGGGCTTTGTCATCCACAGCATCCCTGCTTAGCAAAAAGTTTCAACAAAGCAATGCAGAGCAAGAGATGGTTTCTGGCATAGGCAGATCCTTGTTTGTTTAATACGGCTTTACAGACAAGGCCAAGATCTTGGAGAGGAGATTGGTCGGATACGTTTTCACCCCACGGCTCATCCTATTCCTTGTTGAAGCATAAATATTAAATTATATTAAAGTTTGGTTTGCTAGACTAGAGTGATAAAACAGTGGGAATCAGCTACATGCTTCTTAGCGAGATGACTCATGGCACACTTGGGTTCACTTAGGTTTCCAGGAGCTGCCCATCTGGCCCTGCAGCTTCCATTGCTTAATGTTGGATCATTCAAACTGACATTTTTTGTAGTTATTGCAAAGGCCTGAAGTGTCTTTTTTTTTTTCCCAGGGGAGCTTCATTATGGAAGCCCTGATGGCACAAAAACCAGATAGCTGCAAAGCTAAGGCAGAGACCATAGGCTGAAAGAGAGCACTGGCTAGCTCTGTGCTACCGGGAGATTAAAATCCAAGGTATGTTTTCCAGGGTAAGACAAATGTCCCTCCCTATTCATCTGCATGGGAATCACACGAAGATAGCAGAATGCTGGGAACTAACTTACTCCCCAAACAAATATTAAGGAGGGTTTAGGAGGAATCCTCGATATTCAATTGGAGGAAATATGTATTAAGTAGTGTATTTTGGAAGCAAGTTTTATTCTTTCTAAATAAATCAACAATATATTATAGGACTCCTGTCAAGTTAAAAGTCTTCTGATCCAGCAAAGTTTTACCCACTCGCCCTTTATTTTGCAAATTTTGAAAAGGTGCTTACTTGGAAATGTTGAATGGTCTATGAAAAGAATTAATCAGAGAGCTCTAGATCGTCAAAAGTACTTAGGCTCCCAACTTCAATTGATTTAAATGGAAACTAGGAGCTTAAATACATTTGAGAATCTAAACCAGAGAAATTAGGGTTACCATATTTAAAAAATAAAAAAAGAGGACACTCCACGGGTCCTAGCCCCACCCCTTTCCCACCCCCGCCCCAACTCCACCCTTTCCCCACCCCTTCCCCAAAGTCCCCGCCCTAACTCCCCCTCCTCCCTCCCAGCCACGCGAAAAGGGCTGCCTGAGCTTCGGGCAGCCCCTATGCCTCCGGACCCTGCGCCCCCGGCTGGGCACTTCTCCTCCCTGGCTCCAGCTGCTCTGCTCCGGCGGCGCAGGGTCCGGAGGCACGGGGGCTGCCCGAAGCCGGTAGCGCTGGCTCGGGCAGCTTGGCTCTTAAACAGAGCCGAAGTCTGAGTCCGGGGAGACGCAGAGCAGCCACGGGAAAGGCAGTGCCTGGCCGGTATTTTTCCCGGACATGTTCAACTTTTTGGCAATTCCCCCCGGATGGGGGTTTGATTGCCAAAAAGCCAGACATGTCTGGGAAAAACTGGACGTATGGTAACCTTAAGAGAAATTGATGATAGCACTACCAAGCCACATTAATTTTTGGCATATAGGTTTCTAAGAGTGACCTGCAGACAGTGTAATAACGATGTATTGTTTGTTACAATGCTTTGTGGTACATTGACAAATCAAAAGCACTTACTTGGACTTCCTTAATAACATTCATTGCTTGCTTCCTATATAAAGGAGGGGATTCCAGGGTGAGAGAGATCAAACAATCAGTCTAACCAGCTGGCAGACAGCTCCATCAGCAGCTTTACGTTGAACAGACAGTGTATTAATTAAGCAGGTGCAAACTAAGTAAACAACATTCACCTTTCGATCCCAGCCACCTCCCGCTAACAGAAATACAGTAGGTACCTTTTAATCCAATGAAAGGGACACCAACTTAAGAATTACATTACCATTTGAAATGTGTTCACCCTGCAGTCTTATAAATAATCCCTATCATTACCAGAAAAGAAAGTTTAGAGAACACACACACACACACACACACACACACTTTATTTTTGCAGTTTGCTCATTTTGGTGCATTTGACAGCACTTCATCAATAATGTAGTGAAACCAACTATACACAGAGAGCAACACTCTCCTGCTCTGTGCTCCAGGGAACTCACCGACATGGTCTTTCTCCACTCTGCAAGACGGTGTTTACCTGGAATAGCAACAGCAATGCTGAAAATGAAAGCAAAACTGGAACAGCAGTCGATAGATTTCTGAATGGAACAAAGGAAGGGGGAGGAGTTATGGGTAGAAATATATTTGCTTTAGAAGCTTCCCAAAAGATCTATTTTTAAAGAGAGATAAATAAATTAAAAGGCAGGCCTTATTAGTAAAAAAGGCACTCCATAAGAAAATGGAAGTTTTAATTTTTATTAATATTCAGGGAACTGTGTCAATTTGACCCAACTTTAGAACTCATTTAAACCTTTAGTTGTTGGATAAACTCAGTGCAAAAGATGCAGCTAATACCATTGTTTGAAGTGTTACACAAATCAGAGTTTTAGTTCAAACAAGCAAATATGGAGGGAGACTTCTGACGAGCAGCTGGGCTAATATTTGCAAAGATTGCCTCTAGTCTAGTCTACCCATACCTTCAATTTTGCCTCTTTTTTTCCATTTAATTTGGCAAACATTTTCAGGTGCAAGCAGAATTAAGTGGTTACAATTCTGTGTTTTATTATTTCCACAAGCAAGTGATTGGTGACAAAACGGTGGATGTAAGTACTAACAGGTGCAAATTTAGAGACCAGGTGGAGGCTTTATTCCAAATACATTACAAAGAGATGTAGAGATTTATATTCCATTTTCTGCCACAGTCCCCTTTGGGGTTTCATATCAGGATCCCTGGAGTACAATGTATCCTCTGTGGTTTAGAAGATGGAATAGATGTGGAGAGAGAGAGAGAGGCCTCTCCAATCTCCTACCAATTTTGCTGGGGAATGAAAGTGATTTCACTTTTACTGGAGAAAGATAATTGAGACCATGATAAATGTGACATCTATTAAAGAGTCAATATGTAAAAACTATAACTGAGAACATTTTTCTATGCCCTGTCCACAGGTTGACTGATCTAACACAGAGTTTGTTCTGATAATATTGTCACAGTTCGGGGCAACTGCCCCTCTATTCCTCCTCCATGGTTCCTTGAGGCCATCCACTCTAGGCTCCCAGCTCCTCAGCCATCACCTCTCTTGGGCAGACATGTGTCTCTCTCCTTCTTGGCCAGAGTGTTTTTCCAGGCTGTACTGTTTCCTGCCTGCACTGTAGTATCCCCACCAAGCCAAACTGCCTTAAAGGCCAGCATCTGTGCTTTGCTTTCCTTCCAGACATTATGAATGGTGTAATTGCCTGCAGTTGCAAATTACCGCACTGTGCTTTATAGGTAAGCACATTTATTCTCAAAATGAAAGCATTACAGAGACAAACATTAAAACAACCAATACACATGCCTCAAAACTTACCAGAGGTCACCCCAACTCCAACTTCAGGCACTGGTAAGTTTTAGTCCCTCAAAACCCACAACTGGGTTTACAAGTTAATAAATCTCTCAGTCAGAACCCGAACCACCAGGAATAATTCAGTCTTTCTTTACAAAACTTGGGACTTCGATCTTGGCCTCAAGTAATAGGTGATCAGCTGACAATGGCCCACTCCTCAGAGCATAACTTTATAAGACGGCGGTGGCTGTGTGTGTGCGTTGTTTTGTTTTTGCATAACCTCTCCCTCGTTATTCTTCAGGAAAAAACACTTGCTCCAAAAATCCATCCTTGTCTGGGACGTTGTTCAATGTAGTTCTTTGAAGCCTCAGGTCTCACATCTCCCCCCTCAGAAATTACACACAATCCCAGCCCACCCTAATACATAAGCAATTCATTTAATACAATAAATCCTAAAAATACTGAAACTTAATTCAATAAAATCTCCCAAGGATATTGCAGGAAATTGCTCTGTCACCGATATTTGCTTGTTATTTAGTATCTTTGCAAGCAGGCTTGGTGGACGGGGCTCTGTAAAAAATGTTCTGATTCTAGTTAGTTTAGAAGAGATTCCAGCCACCGAATTAACCTTTCTTCATAACCCCACTTGTGGATTTTCTAACTTCTCTTTAGGCCCTTCTGTGTTACTTCAAACAGATACAAATAGGGGAGAGGGTGAGAAAGAATAGCAGGGAATAAAAGAAACAGGCATTTGATCTCTTTTCTTCATTAGGTTTTGTTTTACAGCAGTTCATAGATTGGGGGCCTTGCTGTGGAAGGCCCTGTACAAACACAGTCTCTGCCCTGAGAGCTTACAAGCTAAATGGACAAATGGTGGGCGGAAACAGATGAAGTGACTTTCCAATAGTCACTCAGCAGCTGATCCAGGAATAGTACCCAGGTATCTTGACTCCCACTCCAATGTCTTAGTTGATACTGCCTCATATTAACAGGTTTCAGAGGGGTAGCCGTGTTAGTCTGTATGAGCAAAAACAACGAGGAGTCCTTGTGGCACCTTAGAGACTAAATAAATTTGCTCGTCTCTAAGGTGCCACAAGGACTCCTCATTGTTTTTGCCTCATAGTAGGCTAATTCCCGTTTGGAAGTTTTCAATGACTTTTTTTAATATTCCCTTACTGTATCATAAGAATCTTCAATTTCTGTGTATCAAAGCACTTCACATCAAAGAACATTTTGAAAGCAATTTAACACGATGATTTCTTCTCATAGCAGCCCACAGGTAGGCTGATATGATACTGAAGCATATTATTTTAATACCTGGGGTACAATAAGCAAATCAGACTCAATCTTACTTTATTGCTGCCTAAAGGCATTTGGGTTCTTAATACACAGCAGATGTTGAGGCTTTTCACATAGTTGCCACATAAGCGAATCTTTCAAAACATTCTTCACATGAACAATAGGGAACCTTCAGATTAGCTATGATAGCCAATGGTACAACCCACATGCTCAAAGTGAAGTGCACACTAAGGTATTTTGCTGCATTGGGGCTATAACTTCCTATAAATCTTACCTCTTTGAAGAGAGTCCATACAATTGTACAAGAAAGCTCCTACAGGAGACTACCACCCTTCCTGACCTAGCTGAATGCTGCTGCTGAATACATAGATGGCCGCTTACATTAGATGAGAGCATAAATAGAAAATTCATGTGTCACTAGAAGACCATACAGACAGCTGAGCTGAAAATAATGTGTTTTTAGGGAGATTCAGTTAATTGAGAGAGGCAAGAAAACAGACTAGCAAGGGACTGGTGTGGCCAGCAAGATGGGCAAACAAGAACCAGCCAGCATGGGCCAAATATCCAACAAGCTATCCATCCAAAATAAAAATCTATCCCGTGAGTTCACACTGAAGGTTATTTGGGAAGTACAACTGTCAGAGAATAGGAATTATTTCAGGCAAGAAATGGAAGTTGGGGTCACATTTATTACCTATCACAACTCGGGAGGTTAGACAACCTGCCAAACTCAAACCAAATGCACTATTAACAGGACAATATGGTTGCTGGCAGTGTGATCATGGCTGTGAAGCCACAATGGACTCGTCCCATGATGCACCTGCCTGCATGTTTTCAAGATTTTCCTTTTGGAAAAGTGAAAGCTTTCAAAAACATCTTTACCTAAATGATTATGGGGGCAAATCTTAGCCAGGTTCATCAGGCAACCATCCCATGAGTGAAAGTAGTGAGCCTTTTAGCAGGCATATGGTGTGTAGGACATGGACTGGAGCTTGTAAAATCTTAGCAGTTTTTGCTCTTAAAATTCAGTGCATTGAAATGATCAGAAGCATGTGATTTTTTTTTTAATTAGGTTGAACTGGCTGTCCCATCAGAGAGACCTGACAGCAAACAGGTAGCAAAGGCCCATCTCTTCAAAAGGTATTTAGGCACCTAACTCCCATGGTTTCCAATGGGAGTTAGGCCTTTGAGGATCTGGGCCAAAGTGTCAACAGGTAGATATAAATTCATCTCTTAATGGCATTGATGCACTACCAATATTTCAACAAGAAGCTGCCATGAAATTTCCTCCCCCTTCCTCGTTTTCAAACCCTAAGGATGTATATGACAAAAAATGGGGGGTTGGGGTAAAAGGAATCCACTCATTGCTACTTAGCAAATGTTCATGGTCAAACTTTCATTGACATCTGAACCACTGAAATCAGAAGACTGTCTTTTTAGACATGATTATTTTGTATTTATTTTTAATTAACAAAAGGTGCCCGGGTACTGAGGGAGTGGGCTCCAGTTATTAGTCAGTAAATAAATAAGCCTGTCTATGAGCACGAAAGAGATTGTTCGTTTTGATTTACATAGGGTTCCATTTGCTCTCTTTGGAAGCAGATAATGCAAATGAATCCTAAAATAGGAAGGATTTTTTAACGATGCCTATATTTCTACAGTCTAGAGGATTATTTGTCTTTTTATTCTGTTCAAGAGATTTTGGTCACGCAGAAAAAATGAGCAATAAGAAAGACTCATTAATAAAATATTGACCACCTGTAAGTCCTGTAGGGTTTTGTTTTTAATAGAGTCACAAGTTAGCTGTAACTATTTGCTGAAAATTGCTTTTACTGTAATGGATTTCTGTATGCCTTCTATTTATAAGATCCTACAAATTAATATCCTGAAGTGTAATACATTTACAGTATAGTATTTAATCTCTTCACAAAGTAAGAAGAAATGTATATTCTAGGCTAAGGAAAAAAGACTGCTGTGTTAACTTTCTCATTTCTGACTTTTTTTTTCCAAGAGGGAATCTGAATAAGTCTTGGAATACTCTCTGAAATCAAATCCCATCACTTTAATGCCATCACAAGTAAGGAAATGTTAATAAGTTCTTACTCTGCATGCTGTATAGACAAAGACCAAAATAAATAAATAAATAAATAAATAAATAAAAAATAAAAAATCTTCTATTAGCATGATCAGTCCAAGGTTTTAACACAGCTTTCATTCAGTCATAAAGCAAAATCTTTCCAAATTCTCAAATTTTTCATGAATTGACAGCAGGTAATGAAACAAAAGTAAGACCAACAGCCAGGGAAAACATATCATAAGCTTGTTAGCACAAATATTAATATATTAAAATGGGGATTTTTTTTTAAAACTGCCACTGATATTACATATGCATAGAATATTTTAGAGATGGTTATTTTATCAAATCAGTTACTTATCTTGCCTAATTTATATGGCGTATTCATTCCAGTTAAATTAATTACAGGTAAAAAAAAATAAAAGAGCAGGTAGAACGTTACATCAAAGTACGTCTCATTTAATCATAGCTGAATCTTTGCTTTTCCCTGTTCTGGCCATGAAAGCAGCACTGAGACACATATTGCCCTGTTGAGTTTTAACCCCGTGAAACGGGAAATCATCCTGTTCCATTCCTTTCATTGCTTTTACTTTATTGTGTGGGTGGCTTTGGTAACTTCAAACTCTGATTAAATTGAACAGGACTTTTAGAACTGTCTAGATTCAGGCTTTCAGCCAAATTCTTCTCTTCTTGTGAATTTCATATGGAACTGTCATTTCAGTGGAAGTGTGTGGGGCTTAACGACAGCCTAATATCCCTGGTAGGCTGCTATTCCTTTTCTTTAGGCCTCTGCTGATGTATCTAGCATAGGAGGTTCTGCTTCTTCACGCAGTTGGCAGGATAGATCAGATAGGGTCCTTTCCAATTATATTTTTGACATTTTACAATCCTTTCCTTCTGCTTATATTGCTACAAGGTTCCTTGTTTTGGATTATTAAAAGAGAACTGAGTTACTTATTTCTTTATCAACACTAGCACATCTAGCATCTGTACAATCGACTGTAGACATTCTAGTGAATATGGGTGGAGTTTATTTCATAGGTGAAGCCTGAAAGAGTATCATATTTCCCCCCCACTAATTCGACTCCGGATTAGCAACAAGGGCCAGACTTTCAGCCCTTTTAGTGGTTGGAGTATTGGCCCGCTAAACCTAGGATTGTGAGTTCAATCCTTGAGGGGACCACTTAGGGATCTGGGGCAAAAATCAGTACTTGGTCCTGCTAGTGAAGGCAGGGGGCTGGACTCGATGACCATTCAGGGTCCCTTCCAGTTCTATGAGATAAAGGATACAGCCAGGCTGCAAGCTCTTCCCTGCTTGTGCTATCATCTGCACATGCAGGTCAGAGACTAAGACTTTTAGGTGTTGAGATTTTCCCATGCAAGTCCCATTGGGACAAATGGGTTTTAGCATTGGCTGCAGAGTCCTAGGCAATGTGACCATCCGCAGCCTTCTGAGCTATACTGTATGGAGGGGAAGAGATAGAGCGGGGGAACCTGGCAGCAAAATGAAAACAAACCACTGATGCATCTATGGCTCTTCACTCTTGTTCCTCTGCGTCCATACCAGTCTTGGGCATGCACAGGTTTTTATAGGCCAAGAGCCTCCCTCTTGATTGTGGCAGAAGAATACAGAGGCCACTCCATTGTCTAAATATCCGTGTGTTTCTAGCCCCACATGCAAGTTTATTTTTCAACCCCACTGAACGCAGTGGGAACTGAGGGGGGATCAACATTGCTCAGGAGACACTGTCCATCCCATTGAACCATGACAGTGTACATTTACAACAAGGAGTCTGGTGGCACCTTAAAGACTAACAGATTTATTCGGGCATAAGTTTTTGTGGGTAAAATAGCACTCTATGCATCTGAAGAAGTGAGGTTTTTACCCACAAAAGCTTATGCCCAAATAAATCTGTTCGTCTTTAAAGTGCCACCAGACTCCTTGTTGTTTTTGTAGATACAGACTAACACGGCTACCCCCTGATAGTGTACATTTAAAAAGCCTGTCCTAAAGAATTACATTATCTCTTCTGTGGACTCACCTGGCTACTGGACTGAACAAGGACATTTCAGCCATGCCCTATCTATGATTATTTCTTATTTATTACATGAAAGCCCAAGGTTGTCAGAAGTGGGTGCCCTAGAGTTAAACGCCTACATTCATATTTAGATGCCTAAATAAGGGGCTGGATTTTCAGTGGTACTTAATAGCCAGCAGCTTACACTAACTTCAGTGAAAGTTGTTGAATGCTCAGCACCGTTGAAAAGTTAAACCACTTCTTTGGGTGTGTGCATAATAATTTAAGAGCCGACCTTTAGGCACCCCTTTTTGAAAATCTTGGACAAGGATTTGCATGTGTCTATACTGTAACTTTACATGTGTCCTGAAGAGCAGAGGCCTGGAAGGGGGGGGGAGGGGAGGGGAAGAGTAGAAGTAATTGGTCTTGACACCTTTAACAATAAACTGTCTTGTGAGTTTAGTCCAGTTAACAATGCTTTGTTGAGTTTAAACAGTGTTTGGTTGGAACGCTCTGCATTTTCAAAATGACCTATTATGAAACAAGCAAGTTGCAACCAATGTCAACCACCATAAAATTCCTGCAACAGAATTGTAATCGAGACCATTGTCGGCGGCAAAGCTTTTCTCACTCAGGTACAAGAAGGTCAAATTCTGGTTAACAATTGAATCTGGGAAGGAAAAATATCTTTCGGGTACATGGTGACCTTGCCAACCCTTTCTCACTAATCAACTACCATTCCCCACGTTCAATATTTCTTAGGTGTCAGCATGAACTTGGATTTTACATCACTTCCTATATTAACACGTCTAGTTTGTTCTGCTTATGTGCAGGCAGTTATGCAGCTAATAAATGATCTCTAAAGTCAGAATATCTGATTTCTGGTTGGCATCCCACACAAAGGATGCTAAGGAGCTTCCAAATATTTGTATAAAGATACAATGCCTATTATCTAAATAGCTGGGCTATTTGACCTGCCCTCGCTAAGCATTTTTCTTTAATTCTGAGCTGATATGGCTAGCCATTTTTTTTTTTGCACAATTTGACAGACTTCTATAACACATGGACAACTACTATGTTTATAAGAGATTGCATCGCATCATGTGAAATATAACCTGTCATTAGACCCACTAGCATTTGTATCTGACTAGCATAAATCAAAAAGAACACATTCTACTTTATAAGATAAGCTATTGTTTCAGCAAAGAGCATTATCACATAAGACCCATCTGTAGAAAAAAGGAGAAACATATCATTCAGCTTATCAGGGTATACCTATAAAGCTGTCCTATAAAGCTGACAATAAATGTTAATACAGGACAGTGTGCAGTCTGTACTCTGGCAGGATCCCATAATATAGAGTGAAGTGACTTACTGATGGAAACATGTTACTGCTAATAAATATGAATAGCGGGGATGATAAGGATGCAGTGATTGTGCTTTGTTTCATCATTCTTTACAGGATTTTTAAAAAGTTCAAAGCATATTTTACAGCGGATGTTAAATTAATATTTTGACATGAACTTAGTGTACAGGATTGACACATACTCACCTAGCTCACTTGAGGGGACGTGTGACTAAGGAGTACAAAATACAGTCCTCATGTTGAAACGTCCCCGTTTCCAAGTTTTTCAAAGGGCAAAATACAGTGTTTCAGCCCTCTGCCGAATCTTCAAAACATGACACTACTGGCAAGTGCCATTCCAATCACAGTTCCAACTAAGAAAGGGTAGCCAATTCATTGGAAAATGCATGGTCAATACTCAGTTCTATAAGGCATTTACTTCACTGGATCCAGACAGCGTTTCCACTGGATTGAATGGGACTTGCATGCACAGGGTATGTCTACAATGCAGCTGGGAGCAAGCCTACCAGCATGGGTAGCGGACTAGTAGCTTGAGTCAGTGCATTAAAAACAGCACAGCTGTTCCCAGCTATACCCGCCTAGAGAATGCAATTCACCCCTGCACAGCTGGTCTCCACAAAGCCTATGTGGCACTTAAGTCCCAGCAAGTCATTGTTCTGACCGCTTAAGTGGAACAGAGAACATGCGGTGGCCTTCTACACGGGAGAGGTGTTTCCCGTAAATGAGGGCAGCGTACATATCTATCTCGGGGGTGACTCGTCAGCCCAGGCAAGCGAGCCACAGCCTAACCAAGAATTCCCAAAAGCTCCAAAATACATCTTGCCTATTCTGTTTTTATTTGATTGATACATAAATACAGATTGGAGGACAAATTTTGATTTGATTTTAAATATCAACTCCAGGAGCAAAATGCAGCACCAGAAAGTTCAAAGCATGAGGCTCACATCTTAGCATAGCTAATAGTGCCTCAAGAAGCTGCCTTGTTACCAGGGCAATTTACCATGCCCAGGAGTCACTTTATAAGGGAGTTGCAGTAGTAACCACTGATGAGTGAGGCCACAGCAGAATTGCAGCAGTTAAGCCTGGGCTGCAGGGAGTGTGCATGGGGATGGCGCCTGCATCTCTCTGGCTCCCTTCTGGGTAGGCCCCATGTGTATGCACGAGGAGAAACCACCACATCCCAGGACCCCCTCATGCTCTGCATCAGCCCAGGTGCCTGCTTTTTCTTCACTATAAACAAGGTAAGTGTCTAATAGCCATTAAAATATGCATTGGGTGAGGGTGGAAGTAACCTTGTGATTTGTGCCTTGCCCGTCAAAAAAGTCACACGCCGCCACTGAACTAGATAGACGTGCTCTAGTCCAGAATGAGCTTTCTTCGGTTAGATTCTGTTGTATGTCATGTGGAACCAGTTAATAATCTGAATCCTTAACTCAAATTTTCACCTGTGGCCAGCGTTTTAATATCATCTGACTGCACAGCTCAGTACAGCTAGCTGCAGTAGGCACACTGCACCTGGTTGCTACGGATATTCAGGCGGGGGAAGTGGCATCGGGATGCCATATTTGATCAGACAGCAAATGGAAATGGCAAATACAAAAATTAACTGTATTATTTTTAGCAATACCACATTACTTTGAATTTGTCTCCATCACAACTCTGAATTTACTTGTATTTATTTACATAGCCCCAAAACTATCTTGAAGCACCTTCGTATGTTTGAGAAATGGTTTTGCACACAAAAATGCACAGGGGAATAGTTTTCCACTCTACTGCATTGGTTAGTTAGTCATAACCATTGTGAAGCTATACTAGAAAGGTTTCTTTTACAAATGAGTATGTTTTGAGAAGAGGACTGGAATGGAGATCGGAATAGTACATTTTCTGGCACTATAAATAATACATCTGGTATTTGCATGTTTATTAATAAAAAATTGAACTGAAAATATAAAAGCACTAACAACAAACTTATCACCATGGTGAATTTATTCATATTGAAATCAAAATCAAGTGAAAGTTATTAAAATGTAAATAGCCTTTCATACAATCTGGAAACATTTGTGGAAAGAAATTTACAAAAGGGAAAACATGAACTGAGACTGTGTTTTCCTAACAACACTAAGAGAACCGAGAAGCACTTAAAAAAAAAAAAAAGAAATCAGCAAGCAAAGTATCTACATTGCCAAACAAAAATAAGTCAGTCAGTAAAGACCACCTTTCTACCAACTCAGTGGTAAATGATGCCTAGAAGATGCTCAGTCGTGAATGGGTTTTTAAAAAGCACATATACAACGATGCATAATAGCACAACTCTCCCGGGGGACCTGATTCAGGAAACCATACCTATTCAGGAAGGACAGTTAGATACACACCCTTATGTTCTCCGGGTACATCCACAGCCGAGCTGAGGGTACAATATACAGCTTAGATAGGGATATGCACAGTGGTGGCACTAAGCATAAGCAGATTAAGCAACTGCTTAGAGCTCCAAGCACCTCAAAGGGGCCCCAATTTAGTATTACCCCCAAATATCATTCATGTTATTTAATGTGGACTTTAACAGCTATATTAGTATGTGTTGTGTCATAATTTTAGGTTTGTGAGGAAAAAATGTAGTTAGTGTTTTTAGGGAGTGGCTGAGGGACAAGGTAGGTATGTATGTGTGTGCGCGCGCGCACACACACACACACACACACACGTGCGTGCAAAAATATTCCTGGATGGATGTAACACTCCGCTGGGGATACCCCGAGCAGAGAGCCACCCTGCTACTTCCCTGCCACAGCAAGGGTGAGTTTTGCTAGAGATTAGACAGTCAGCTCAGTTTTCTTTTAAAAAGGTTTTAGTTTAGTTAACTGCCCTTAAAATATTCTCTGCCTTAATTTGTTTTGCTTTGAGAATTACAAATATAGTTAGAACATAGTGAAATACAGCTTTAGTGTTCAAATGTTTAAAAATCAATATATGTGAATCGTACAGGTATTCCATAGCAAGATATTTAAAAAAAAAAAACAGCTCACACAGTATACCTGTCCGTACTCAGTTGAATTAAGTCATTTGCTTTGCTTAAAGTAGCTAATACTTCAGTCTTGCTCACCGATCCATGAAACTTACTTGAACGCTCTTTCAGATTAATATTCTACTATACGAAATTAAAAATATACAGTCTTTCTTTATGGGCCTGATTCTACTCCCATTGAAGACAATAGAAAATTCCCTCTGGAACTCAGTGAATGCAGGTTGACATTTTGTCTTTTAAGCACATCACACTTGTATTGTGCAGTAGATACTAAGATGCAAATGCCTGACATGTCTAAATGATAACTGCCATCTCCTGGCTGGAAATGCTCCCCTTTTTAAATATTCAACAGATAGATCTCTCCTTTGTGTTTTGTAGACTACTGGGCACTAAGGCAAAACACAACTGTCTCCTCCTATCTATTCTATTATGAATCTTTCAATATGCTGGTACTACTTAGACTGAGGGAACTGGGCTTTTTTAGTCTGCAGAAGAGAAGAGTGAGGGGGGATTTGATAGCAGCCTTCAACTACCTGAAGGGGGGTTCCAAAGAGGATGGAGCTCGGCTGTTCTCAGTGGGGACAGATGACAGAACAAGGAGCAATAGTCTCAAGTTGCAGTGGGGGGAGATCTAGGTTGGATATTAGGAAACACTATTTCACAAGGAGGGTGGTGAAGCACTGGAATGGGTTACCTAGAGAGGTGGTAGATCTCTATCCTTAGAGGTTTTTAAGGTGCTGCTTGACAAAGCCCTGGCTGGAATGATTTAGTTGGGGTTGGTCCTGCTTTGAGCAGGGGGTTGGACTAGATGACCTCCTGAGGTCTCTTCCAACCCTAATCTTCTGGGATTCTGATGATTCTACTGGGAATATGATGGTGGATTATGTTCCTGATGTGCAATTTGAATACATTACTTTCTTCTCTAGATCATGAGCAAGCTAGGTTCTCATTGATATGGTATTGATCTCAAGAGACTACGCTTACTTGTTTTTCAATTATAGAATTTATTCTTTGTGATGATCTACCCAGCACTCCATTGTTGAAAGCCATTTTACAGCAGGACCCAGAGTCAACAATTTAATTAAATAAACGCATCACTTTTTTAAGACCAAAGAACAATTTCTCTGTCAATAACTAAGCCATAAAATAAACTACTTGGCATTGGTCAGACAATAATGTATATATTCTTTCTCCTTTGATCTTCAGAGATACATGTTAAATAATCATAATTAAGTTATGTGACAGTGGTATCCCAGACACCCTAGTCAGGATCAGGGCCCCACTGTGAAAGATACTGGGACCAAGAGGTATCAAGAAACAACCCATGCATTGAAGAGTTTACAGTTTAGGATGTTCTAAAATGTAGACTGTGCCACCTGGGTTCTTCTGTTGTCTAAACAGAAATGGTGTGAAGACAGCAGCATCTCTCAGTCCAGAACCAAATACTTCTTCCTTGTCCACCAAAATAACTGTCTGGTCTGTATGTTCTCCCAGCAGCAGTCCTATTAATGGCTAACTTATTGTGTCTAACTCTCTTATCCAATAAGAAATCTACCCCATAGCCAAAGCATTATAGGTATGAGACCCAGCTATGTTGTCTTATATCTGCCTTCAGACTGTGCCTAATAAGAATACTCACCAGCTCATAGATGTAACCTTTCTCCAATGGCCTCCAATTAGCTAGTTTGAGGTCAGAGGAGGTCTGAGGCATGCAGAATTGCTTTTGCTTAATGGTGGCTTCCATGCTGGCTTTAAGAATTGGCCTGGTCTAATTATTCACTAAGAACAGCTTATCCAGTGAATTTAGTCCTTCCTTCTGTTCAGAAATCTTTCATGAACAGCTCCTGATCTTGACTGATGCATTTGTTACTTGCAGGTACTCACCAGGAGGTTTGAATGAACAATTTGAGACTATGGATTGGCCATCAAAGAGCTGCAATTAGTCACTCTTCAGTACTAGCTGTTTGGGTGGCATGTTTTAGCACCTAAGTCACATGATACTCTTTCTTATCAACAGGAGGCATACCTGAACAAGCCATAGGAATGTTGACATTTCCAGGTAGGAAAATCAAATGGGCTGGGATAGAGCTGACTGGAAAAAAAAATTGTGAAAAATACTTTCATTTTTGGTTTTCAAAAAAACTTTCAGATTAAAAAAAACTTTTGTGGTACAAGTTTCTGGTTTTCAAAAACCATATATATTTTTTTTCAGTAAAAATGCTGGGGGTGATACATCAATGGAAAAACTCCATTGGACTTTGCTGGAAACAGGACTTTGCCCTCAATCTCCAGTTTGTCATTGTAAAACCATAAAACTTCATTGCAATTTTTTTTTTCTTCAACAAATCCATTAGCTCCAAAGGAGCTTTCTCTCCAAAATATTTTTACCAGGTCTAGCTGGGGGAATAAGCCATTCGAGAACAGAATGCCCTAACAGTGTTTTCTATTTGAGAAATGTTAGGGTCTCCTCTTCACACTTCCCTTTACTTTTCATCCTCTCTCTCGTTTTATGTGCTACCTATTAGCCTACCCTTCTGCGCCCCCCCCACAAAAATCATATTACTTGCCTTTTATAAACACCATGATCTTAAGAGTCTCCTTCACTGTAGGCAAATGCATTGTAAATTTCTGTGGGGATGAATGAAAACCTGTGATGTGGTACATACAAGAACTGGGGTTCGGTATTTCTCTCATGGTGCAATCAAACAGTACCAGACAGCTCTTGTTACTACTGCAATTTGTTCTGCATATCTGAGAGGATGGTCAGGCCCTTCAAGACAGCGGGTGAAGTCCCTCCTCCCCCCATATAAAAGTGGAGTAAGATTAATCAGTGGCACAACATGAGAGCTGAGGAGTGTTCATTAGTAAAATTGGTGAGCACTTCAGCAGCATTACATACAACAGAACAGGAATATAGCAGCCTGTGTTAAAGATACCAAGATTCTGTAGGACAGCTTCTTTGTTGCTGTACATTTTGTACGGTTGAATACATCAGTGCAGGGTGGGGGTGGGAATCATTACTAAATCAGAATGATGAATGATTCACACACCCACCTTTGCACTGGCATATGTGACTACACAAGATGTACAGCAACAGAGAACTGGGTCCAGTTAAAATGTTACATTTTTAGTGGGAAGATTGTTGGGATTCTGGACCAGAAATAACTATAAAATAGTTCACAGAAACAGTCTCCATTTGGGGGTGTCTAATAGATTGATTCTCTGATTACCTCCAAGGTATTTGCAGGCATAATCTAGCTGAATATTCCAGTAGCCTGTGTCAGATCTGAATACATACACTTATTGAAATTAAAACCATTCATCACATTAATGTACTTCTGTCATGTATAGCAAAGGAAGAAAAATCTTTACATCATCCTGAAAAAGGCAACAAGGTAAAAATAGAAGCCACTGTAACAAGATAAAACATTGACCAATGTAATTGGTAGAAGGCTAATACATTTGATCTTTCTACCTTAACATTCCATATGCATTTAAGTGAAATTTTACAGCTTGCATATATATACCAGTAACAATTTTCAACAAATGGCTGTCATCAGGCTTCCTACAGGAAGCAATGTTTAATATATATACAAGTATATTGTAAAGCAAACAAAGGTCTATTTTAGCAAACATTTCCCATATTTGGTACAGATAACTATTGGCAAAGCAGCCCAGGAAACCCCGGTTTGAAATATACCAGTCAGTGGCAAAGAATGACTTGCTTAAGGAAAAAAATTCTAGCACCTTGTCTGACTGACCGGAATCTCCACATCCTTAGCTGGTTTTGTTTATCCTATTAAACACATGTTGTAAACTTATTTAAGCACATGTTTAACATGAGGCTCCCTAGTAGTGTTTTCAACCTCTTCAGAAAGGTCAGGCAGGTCACAGGCCATCCTATCCAGCTGGTAACAGTCAATAAATGTTGTTTATCCATCATGTTCAGATGATCTGACATTTTGAGAACCTCCCTGTATGTTATCTTTTCACCCACTCCTTGGGTGAAATCTATAGCGACCTGCAAAATTCAGATCCATTGTAACAAAGAAAAAAGTATTGATGGAGTCTGTATTTCATATATTTCCTTTATGCTGAGTTCTGAGATTTTCAGTTTCTGTTAATGAGAACTAGGCGCCAGTGGATTTGAAACCTCAGCCCTAATGTGTTATGTACGTGCCTATAATATCTAAAATAGATACACAGGCCAAGATTTTTTCAAACCTAATCAGTGGTTTTGAGTGCCCAATTTGCAGGGGACTGATTTTCAGAGGGAAAATGCTCACCTTTCTGAAAATCAAGCTCTTTGAAGGTGTCTAAAGTAGGGCTGTTGATTAATCACAGTTAATTCAAGCAATTAACTTGAAAAAATTAATCACGATTAATCATGCTGCTAAACAATAGAATACCAATTGAACTTTATTAAATATTTTTGGATATTTGAAAATCTAGAAAAACATATTGAGTTCTATTACAACACAGAATACAAAGTGTACAGTGCTCACTTTATATTTGTAATAAAAAATAATATAAAGAAATAGTATTTTTTCAATTCACCTCATACAAGTACTGTACTGCCATAGGCGCCAACTTTTCCTGGCACCGGTGGGTGCTCGCGCTCCCCCGCCCCCAACCCCACCCCTGCCCCACCCTTCCCCAAAATCCCCGCCCCCTCCCTGCCCATATCAGCCCCCTTCCCCAAATCCCTACGCCGGCCCAGCCTCTTCCCTGAGCGCACTGTGTTGCCCCCCTCCCCCCTCCCAAGCACTGGGAGGAAGGTGGGAGAAGCAGGATGCGACGCGCTCAGGGGAGGCAGCCGAGGTGAGCTGAGGTGGGGGGGCAGAGAGGAGAGCTGCCGGTGGGTGCAGAGCACCCACCAATTTTTCCCCATGGGTGCTCCAGCCTCAGAGCACCCACGGAGTCGGCGCCCACGTGTACTTCAATCTGTTTATCATGAGAATTCAACATTTGTAAGTTGCACTATGTACAAAAATACAGAACTGCACTCAAAAACAAAACAATGTAAAACTTTAGAGCCTACACATCCACTCAGTCCTCCTTCCCGTTCACACAAACAAGTTTGGTTACAATTTGCAGGAGATAATACTGCCTGCTTCTTGTTTACAATGTAACCTGAAAGTGAGAACGGGCATTCACATGGCACTGCAGCTGGCGTCGCAAGATAGTTATGAATCTTTAGTGCATTTGGCATATATGTCACTTCATGCTTCAACCACCATTCCAGAGGACATACGTCCACGCTGATGATGGGTTCTGCTCGATAATGATCCAAAGCAGAGCTGACCGATGCACGTTCATTTTCATCATCCGAGTCAGATGCCTCCAACAAAAGGTTCATTTTATTTTTTGGTGGTTCAGGTTCTGTAGTTTCTGCATCTGTGTGTTGCTCTTTTAAGACTTGTGAAAGCATGCTCCAAACCTCTCAGATTTTGGACAGCACTTCAGATTCTTAAACCTTGAGTCGAGTGCGGTAGCTATTTTTAGAAATCTCACATCTTTGCGTTTTGTCAAATCCGCTGTGAAAGTGTTCTTAAAACAAACATGTGCTGGGTCATCATTTGACACTGCTCTAACTTGAAATATATGGCAGAATGTGGGTAAAACAGAACAAGAGACATACAATTCTCTCCCATGAAGTTCAGTCACAAATTGAATTAACATTTTTTTTTTAAATGAGCATCATCAACACTGAAGCATGTCCTCTGGAATTGTGGCTGAAGCACGAAGGGGCATACGAATGTTTAGCATATCTGGCATGTAAATACCTTGCAATGCGGGCTACAAAAGTGCCATGTGAATGCCTGTTCTCACTTTCAGGTGACATTGTAAATAAGAAGCAGGCAACAGTATCTCCCATAAATGTAAACAAACGTGTCTGCGTGAGTGATTGGCTGAAGTTGGACTGAGTGGATGTTTAGGCTCTAAAGTTTTACATTGTTTTGTTTTTGAGTGCAGTTATTTTTTGTACATAATTCTACCTTTGTAAATTCACCTTTCATGATAAAGAGATAGCACTACAGTACTTGTATTGGATGAACTGAAAAATACAATTTCTTTTGTTTTTTACAGTGCAAATATTTGTAATCAAAAATAAATATAAAGTGAGCACTGTACACTTTGTATTGTGTTGCAATTGAAATCAATATACTTGAAAATATAGAAAACATCCAAAATATTTAAATAAATGGTATTCTATTGTTGTTTAATAGCGCGATTAATTTTTTTTAAATTGCTTGAGAGCCCTGGTCTAAAGATGATCATCCAAAATCGAGGGCACCCAAAATTAGTCATCTGGGCCTAATGCTATAGCTATCCCGTTATACAATATGATGCATATGTCCATGAAGTATGTGGCTTTATATATAGGGTCAAAATCAACAGATTAGCTGAAAGCAAATTTGGGCCCAGAGTTTGCAATGTACATATATACTCTATTTCGCCCTCCTACAAAGTTCTCTATAACCCCATTTAACTGAAAGGATGGCAATCATTGATTACATTATTTGATATGTAAAAACTACGTGAAACCGTTATTTCCTCTGCCCACCCAGACATTGCAACCACCACATGACAGTTTGCTAATGAACTCTGACAATAAACCTAAGCTTTGCATCTAAGATCTTAGTTGGCAAAGGTATATGATTTTATTGCTGTGGATGAAATTTCATTAAGAATTCATAATCTGTTTATATTCAGGAATTTTAAAATGTTTCATCCCTATTACAATGGGATACTCAGGTGAATGGCACACAGCTCCAAAGAATCTACACCTAAAGTACACCGAGGTATTTTCAAAAGGTTGTGGATTTAGTGGGACCCTATGAGGAGGTTTTCCCACTAAATAGCAGCTAGGCACGGAACTCCAAAATGACCTTCAGTGTGAGTTAGGCACATAGCTGACATTTATACCCATGAAATCTACCTCCAAGGTATTTTTTACTCTTATACAAAATAACTTTTTCAATATGATGCATGGCAGTGTGTCTTTGCATGGGCTGCATTGATTTTTAAAGGCTTGATTTTAAAATGAAGAGTTAGGCACACAGCTCCATGCCTAATTAGAACACAAAATGTCTGGACTTCTGAAAGTATCAGGTAAACTTGCACATGGAACTGGCCAGTTATGTATTTAACTAACAATCTGTGCCCTCAGTTACTTATGAGTACAATCCCACTAACTTGTTTACAGGCCAAGTATGAAATTCTACTCCTAGCTTTTTAACCCACCCAAGTCAGGCCTCATATTTATAATTCTCTTATAATTTTGATATAGATTTGTCTATGCAGCCAATATCAAAATGTATTTTCCACGTGGGCTGCTGCTTCCCTGCGCAGCCCTGAATTCCAACAGCCACATGAGGCCCCACAAATTAAAAGAGTGACAGTTGTAGACCTGGAGGAAGCCTCGCACGATGCCTTTACCATGTTAAACTGAGAACATTATTTATACTGTATGAAAAATGGTGAGGTCCTTCTAGTTTTCTAGTAACTTATTAGTCATAGGGAAAAAGCATGAATATGATTTAGCAAATGATACTGGCAAAAAACCCAAACTTAAAGCTGTTGCAACATTTCATCTCTGCTTCCTATCATAAGTGTAACGTATTGGTTTCAAAATGGTCTATAAATCCTGGCAGGTTATTTAGAATCTCATTTTAACAGTGATGTATGTTTTGATTGTCCTAATAAATATATAAGATACAAGTCCTGATGATTGCCCTTGGTCTCCAGAACATAATTTGCTCTGTAGTTGGATAGGAAGGAAAGAATTTTAAAAGGTGGTTTGACAAATGCTGGCCTTTTATTTATCAAATCAAGGGCATTGACGGACTAACTGATCCACCCAATAAGCCACTAGCCAGCAGTCAAATGGCGATAATGAAAGGGGGGGGAAAAAAACAGAATTATTCCAGGACTTGCAGCTTTAATGGGGTGTCTGGCTTCTCTTAGAATACAGCAGCATGTCCCAGCTTTTAGTGCATTGACCTTTTACCTGTTTCACCACCTGAAGCAAATATACCAGACTATGCACTTCATCTTGAAGGCATTTAGGCATGTGATGAGTTTGATGAACTTGAGTAGGTTCATCAACTTGCATCAATAGGGATATGCAGAAGTATTCCAGGGGGTGGGGTACATCAACTCATCTAGCTATTTGCCTAGTTTTACAACAAGCTACATAAAAAGTACTAGCCAAATCAGTACAAGCTAAAAATTCATACTGACAAAATGCGAAAGTGATAAGTGTGCTGTGACACTTCTGTATTTTTATGTCTGATTTTGTAAGCAAGTAGTTTTTAAGTGAGGTGAAACTTGTGGTACACACAACACAAATCAGACTCCTGAAAGGGCTACAGTGGTCTGGAAAGGTTGAGAACCACTGAGATAGTCTGGCCTTCTATATAGCCCAGGGCAGAGTACTGCCCCAAAATTATTCTTAGAACTAGGGAGACCAGACAGCAAATGTGAAAAATCAGGACGGGGGTGGGGGGGGGGTAATAGGAGCCTATATAAGAACAAGACCCAAAAATTGGGACCGTCCCTATAAAATTGGGACATCTGGTCACCCTACTTAGAATATATCTTTTAGAAAAATCACGGTGTTGATATAAAAAAAAATGTATCAGTGATGGAGAATCCGCCATGACCCATAGTAAATAGTTGCAATGTTTAATTACTTCCCCATTTACACCTTATTTCCAGTCTGAATTTGTCAAGCATCAGTTTCCAGCCTTCGGATCATGTTCTGCCTTTTTCTGTTGTATTGAAGAGCCCATTATTATATATTTGTTCCCCCTACAGGTACTTATAGGCTGTAATCAAACCATCCCTTAGCCTTCTCTTTGTTCAGCTACATAGATGGAGCTACTGGAATCTATCACTAGAAGGTTTGTTTTCTAATCCTTTCATCATTCTCCTGGCTCTTCTCTGAACTCTTTCTAGTTTATCAACATCCTTCTTGAATTGTTGATCCAGAACTTTACACAGTATTCCAGCAGCGGTAGCACCGGTGCTAGATACAGAGGTAAAATAACTCCACTCCTAATCACTCTGTTTATGCATCCAAGGATTGCCATAACCCATTTGGCAATAGCGTTATACTGGAAACTCATGTTCAGCTGATTATCCCCTATGACCTTCCCCCCAACCTTTATCAGAGTCACTGCTTCTCAAGATAGTGTGGGGGACTCAAAGTATGGCCTATATTCTTTGATCCTATATGTATATGTAACCCTTCTGCCAATCAGAGTTCATACAATATCAAGGTTGGAAGGGACCTCAGGAGGTCATCTAGTCCAATCCCCTGCTCAAAGTAGGACCAATTCCCAACATCAAGCCTGACCTTAAAAACCTCTAAGGAAGGAGATTCCACCACCTCCCTAGGTAACCCATTCCAGTGCTCCACCACACTCCAAGTGAAAAAGTTTTTCTTAATATGCAACCTAAACCTCCCTCACTGCAACTTGGGACTGTTACTCCTTGATCTGTCATCTAGTACCACTGAGAACAGTCTAGATGCATCCTCTTTGGAACCCCCTCCTCCCCCCTTCAGGTAGTTGAAAGCAGCTATCAAATCCCCTCTCATTCTTCTCTTCTGCAGACTAAACAATCCCAGTTCCCTTAGCCTCTCCTCATAAGTCATGTGCTCCAGACCCCTAATCATTTTTGTTGCCCTCTGCTGGACTCTTTCCAATTTTTCCACATACTTCTTGTAGTGTGGAGCCCAAAACTGGACACAGTACTCCAGATGAGGCCTCACCAATGCCGAATAGAGGGGAATGATCATGTCCCTCGATCTGTTGGCAATGCCCCTACTTATACAGCCCAAAATGCCATTACCCTTCTTGGCAACAAGGGCACACTGTTGACTCATATCCAGCTTCTCGTCCACTGTAACCCCTAGGTCCTTTTCTGCAAAACTGCTGCCTAGCCATTCGGTCCCTAGTCGGTAGCCGTGCATGGGATTCTTCCATCCTAAATGCAGGACTCCGTACTTCTCCTTGTTGAACCTCATCAGATTTCTTTTGGCCCAATCCTCTAATTTGTCTAGGTCCCTCTGTATCCTATCCCTACCCTCCAGCGTATCTACCCACTCCTCCCAGTTTACTGTCATCTGCAAACCTGCTGAGGGTGCAGTCCACACCAGTTGGTAGCAACAAGGGCCAGGTTTAGTATCTAGGAGTTCCTTTTCAACAATACAACACCACAAAACCGGCTCAAGCCCCCACCCAGTGACGTGGGACAATTACACACCACCCCCTGGGCAGCTCTAAGAGGCAATACTTCCTCTCTTTCAAACACAGAGTCTGAGTGTAGCAAAAAACTTGTAATAAAAGGAGAGAAATAATGCAGTATTAATTTGGGGAAACACCGCAAACAGGGTTTATAAACATAAACCACGAGCAAAAGACCCACCACCAAGTAAGTTGGGCATTGTCCTTTTTCCCCTCAGGTTCTTAAGTCCAGCAACCCAAAAGTCCCTTTGACGTGCCCATCGCTTCTCTGCACCCCACTCACAGTTCCTGTCCTTGGACTGTGCAGACCCAGAGTTCAGAGGTGCATCTGCAGAGTTCACCTCCCAGCCTGGGTGGAGGTAAGGAGGCACCTTACTCACCACGCCTCTCTGCAAGCTGCCCTGCTGGCCATGCCAAGATGTCTTCAGGGTCGCCCACTTAACACAGCTCTCAATGATTTCAGCTCTCAGTGATTTCAACTGCTGGTGGGGGAGCCTTACTGTTGGTGCACATTGGACAATCTCTTGCATCAGACACAGTCCAAAGCAAGTCTAATACTTAGACCTAGGGATCAGTGATTTCAGCTCTGCAGCATATAACAAGACTCTCAATTGAATCTAAATTAGCTCTATCATTACACAGTGGAGAGAGGCAGGGTCAAATGGTGTCTGGGGCCCTTAGGCAAGGCCTACACCATGGGGTACAAGTACCTATCCCCACCATCTCTCAACTCACTGGGCTTTGGGACCCATATCCTCTGTCCAGCGAGTGCTGTTTAGTTGAGGGTGAGTCCCTCAATTGGGAAATGCCAAGTACAGTTCTGCTGTCCTTGATTTCCACAGGGATAACAACCCTATATTACTCCTGCCCCAATAACAAAGAGACTGGGGATCGAACACCAGCCAAAAGTGACCATTTGGGCCAGCAATCCCATCAGGATGAGCACCTAGGCAGCGTGGGTGTGCCCATGCAAACAAGATCAGCTCTTGATGTCCTTTTCCCACAGCTCACCACTAGATGTCAGGGGACAGCTCATTCAGACTCTGGTTACATATTGTTGCTTGAACCCAGATTACCAACTGATTCAGATGGCTCTGAATCTGTGACCTGTCCTCTTCACTATTTACCACTTTCACAATTTTGGGGTCATCTGCAAATTTAATCAGTGATGATTTTATGTTTACTTCCAGATCACTGATAAAAAAAAAATGTTAAATAGTGTATGGCCAAGAACAAACCCTGTGGCACCATACTAAATATATGGAGAGATATATAGAACTGGAAGGGATGCTGACAGGTCATTAAGTCCAGGCCCCTGCCTTCACTAGCAAGGCCAAGTACTGATTTTGTCCAAGATCTCTAAGTGGCTCCCTCAAGGATTGAGCTCAGAACCCTAGGTTTATCAGGCCAATGCTCAAATCACTGAGCTATCCCTCTCCCCCTAAAAAACACTAAATACTAAAAACACACCTGTTCGATGATGATTCCCTGTTTACAATTACATTTTGAGACTTATCAGTTAGCCAATTTTTAATCCATTCAATGTGGGCCATGTTAATTTTATATTGTTCTAGTAATGTAATCAAAATGTCATGCGGTAACAAATCAAATCAGTTTGACAGGATCTATTTTCCATAAACCCATGTTGATGGACATTAATTTTATTACCCTCCTCTAATTCTTTGTTAATCAAGTCTTTTATCAACCACTTCATTATCTTGCTGGGATCAATGTCAGACTGACTGGCTTATAAATTACCCGGTCACCTCATTTGCTCTTTTTAAAACACTGGCACTACATTCACTTTCATCCAGTCTTCTGGAACTTCCCTGGTATTCCAAGACTTATTGAAAAAAAATCAACATTAATGGTCCAGTGATCTCCTCAGCCAGCTCTTTTAAAACTCTTGGATACAAGTAATCAGTACGTGCTGATTTAAAAATGTCTGGCTTTAGTGGCTGCTGTTTTATATCCCCTTGAGATACAAGTAGAATGTAAACAGTGTGATCATATGATATGACTACATCATCTCCCCCCCTCCACAATACAAAACAGAAATATTTATTAAACACTTCTACCATTTCTGCATCATTATTGAATATTATCCATTCAGTAATGGACCAATACCATTGTCAAGATTCTTTCTGCTCCTAATATACTTAAAAATGCCGTTAGTGAGGTGTCAAATATAAAGGGAAGGGTAACAACCTTTATGTATGCAGTAATAGAAAATCCCTCTTGGCCAGAGGTACAGAATCACTTACCTGTAAGGGGTTAATCAGTTCAATTAACCTAGTTGGCACCTGACCAGAAGGACCAATGGGGAAAGAAGATACTTTAAAAATCAGGGTGGAGGAGCTTTGTTTGTGCTCTTTGTTGTGCTCTCTCGGGACAGAGAGAGGGACCAGAAAGGGGGGGGGGGAAAACCCTCTCCTAAAACCCTACCTGAAATAAGCATCTAAGATTACAAAAATTGTAAGTAAAGCAAGGAAATGTGTTAGGTTATCTTTTGTTTTAGCTTGTGAATTTCCCCTATGCGAAGAGGGAGGTTTATTCCTGGTTTTTGTAACTTTAAAGTTTTGCCGAGAGGGGAATCCTCTGTATTTTAAATCCTATTACCCTGTAAAATTACTTTCCATCCTGATTTTACAGAGGTGCTTCTTTTACTTTTTTCTTTATAATAAAGTTCTGCTTTTAAGAACCTGGTTGGTTTTTAGTGTCCTAAAAACCCACGGGTGTGGTCTGTCCTCACCCTGGTTACCTATTTGGTTGGTATATTATTCTCAAGCCTCCCCAGGAAAGGGGGTGAAGGGGCTTGGGTGGATATTCTGGGGAAACATGAACTCCAAGTGGTCCTTTTCCTGAATCTTTGTCTAACTCACTTGGTGGTAGCAGCAATACTGTCCAAGGACAAGGAAGAATGTGTGCCTTGGGGAAGTTTTTAACCTAAGCTGGTAGAAATAAGCTTAGGGGTCTTTCTTGCGGGTCCCCATATCTGTACCCCAGAGTGAGAAGGGAACCCTGACAAGAGGTAAGTGCCAGAGGCAGCATTAGCCTTGCTCAGTCTTTGTGTAACACAATGAAAAATTCTGTGTTGGTGCCCCATCGAGAGGATAACAGCCTACTTCTTCTACTTGTTTAGTGAAGGTGTCCTGAGATGCTGGAGGTCTAGGGTTCAAATCCTGTGGATGAATCCAAGTAGGGAGTTATTATACTATAATTCCTTGAGTTTAAGCATTCTGGCTATATGCTATATGCACCCTTTCCCCACCCTAGTACAGTACCATAGGGTTAGACACAACAATTTTAAAATAGAGGACAGGGTTATGCTTGTCCTGGTCCAGAAGAGACTGTGCTAAAGTTATGAAGTGGGTTTTTATTGTTCCCCTTTCACAAACCTCTCTAAAGCAAATGCACAAGTGGGTGTGACCTTTAATTTCCCTCGTAACAGCACAAAGAGACCTTCCCCAAAGTCTTTAACCCAGTGGCACCTATTCAGTATTAGCCCTTGTCCACGTCAAGCTTCTTTAACACGCCTGGAGGGTCCTTAAACAACAGTTCTGACACTACTGATGGAACCTTTCCGACAGCTCATTAGGCAAATGGCAGAGAATTCATGAGCTTTTCCAAACATGCCTAGAGACTCTTATTCAGCAGAGTTTAGCGTCGCTCTAGCTAGCAGATTGCTGCAGCTCTAATTAAAATGTAAAGTAATTCTAAGCACACAACTTTGGTAAATCAAATGCACCAACTGATTAAAAAAATGTTTCAATTGTAGTAATAGTTTACAAAGAGAGAACATTATGGTTGCACTTAATGAAAATGAGCAACAGTTTTATATTACATAGTATCTGAAAACCCCGTGGTAAAAAGGTCATTTTAAACAAGTGACAGTGTATGAAAGAGGCTCCTTGTTGTGATTAAGAGATTATTGAGACGTATTTCAACACAAACTGCCATACTGTCTGTTGGCTAGACAAATGGAATTCCTAATGAGGTACACATTATATCCATCAGATGATATTGTTGTGATTAATGGTTTTTCAATGAATACTAGAAGAATGGTAATGATTTGGTTACTTCATTTGTAAGTGATTCCGCAACCTGGATATACAAATTGAGGCCATCAAAGGCCAACAGCTCTCTCATTAATAGCAAAAAACTTCCTGAAATGATTTTAATGATATCCCCCACCAGCGTATATTTGTATCTGATTGAGGTAGACTGCAATTTTAATAAATGTTAACATGTATGGAGATGGCTGCTTTGCAAACATTCAGTGCCCTGTAGAGGTTGGACAAAAGGCAAAGAGAATGCTAAGGTCCATGAAAGGGGAATTCTGAACTATGCAGGAGTTAGGACATGATTCACATCAATGACAAGCCCTTACCTTGATTACTGTGTTCGCTTTTGGTCATCAAAAATCAGAGACAGAGAGAACTAAAGGGTCTAAGAAGGGCAAGGCAAATAGCTGGATGAGGTTTAACTATGACATAGTGAAATATTATGAATATTGGGATTTTTTTTTCTTCCAGGCAAATACTAAGATATGTACAATTACAGGGACATACAGATACAAAAATCTGAGAGGATTCTCTTCAAGTTTTGAATATAAAGCATCCAGCTTGCATAATTAACATTAACTCAGCATAGACCTGAATCTGTCTCATATACTGACAGCGTCACTGAGGAAATATAAGCACAAGTACAGCCTCTTCTTGCACAACTGTGACTAACGTTAAAGCAAAAACCTACTAACTTTCACTGCTGTCTCCCCCACACACACTTCTTATAGCGTTAAAAAAAAAAAACACTTATTTTGGAACTTCTCTTAATTTGCTTCTAGTATGTGATAAACACAAGTATTTTTCTGTGGTTGGCTTTATTTATTTTCCTCACACAGAATCCCCTGACAAGGCTCTGGTGCTGTCAAGCAAATGGTGGGATTTAGTCATTTTCTGCACCCTTGATTCTCTCTTGAGCACTCAATCAATTAGGGCCTCATCAGCTCACAACTACGAGGATGCAGAGGGTGACCACTGATACATCATCTTAGTGCCTGTGGCAGCATTTATTAGCAGATAATATGGAGAATGTTTTGCCTTATCGCCCTAGTAATGGAATCAGTGGAATGAGATCATTAGCCCAGGTCTCCTTTGCAATGTTACCTAGACAAATTTTTCCTGTCTTACATGTACATGGTAACGACCACCACATAAAGCACATTTTCTTTCCAAGGGCATGTGATACAGTAGCCTCCGGATACGGGACTGCTCTTACATTGCTGATGCCCAGTGGTACATGGCAGAGCCAATTGTTAGATCCCCCGGCTGTTGCCTTGCATCCAGGGAACCGGTTGGCAACAGTTTAAGTATGATGTAAGGGTCAACAGTAAAGTTTAGTTCCTTTGGAGATAAAGAAGGGCTGGACACCTTCTCTCTACTAGGGAATGGTAGCTTGACACACACTGGCTCCAGTTCCAGAGAGAATTTAAGCACATGCTTTAGTCCATCCCTATTTAGCAAAGCATTTAAGCATACACTTAACTTTCATGTGGGTGGCTTCCCTGGGCTTTCCATACTTCCATGGGCCTTAAGCAATCTTAAATGCTTTCCCGAATAGGGGTGCCTCCTTGATTCAGGGCCTCTGGTAGAGCAATGAAGGGAAGCTTGCCCTTCTACAATCCTTATTCTGTGGACACGCAGTGGGAATCAGTCTCTGAAGAGGTCGATCCAATACCTTTCCTCACACTAAATCCACACGACAAAATGTTTGCACATGGACTTGTAATGGCATGCTAAAACAGTGCCCTCTTCTGGACTTTCCAGGTCCCCCAACATGACCACAGATCACCCCGGGGGAAGAAGTCTCAGTCTCCAGCGTCCACTGAGGTGGACTCTGACCAATCAGTAATTGTCCCTTCAATCCCATCCCTTTTGGGGTGGGTGATTGGAGGGGCTTAGCCACAATGTATTCTAAAATAAAAAATAAAATAACTAAAACCAATTCAATACTGGGCTGCCCTCATCTTCCTGCAGGATGTCCCTGCCCTTTCCTTCCGGCTTGGCTCCTAAGCAGTGTCTTGCTCACTCCTTGCTCGCTCCGTAGGGTCCTCCCAGTGGCCCAGCTCTCCTTAACTCTGTAGAAGAAACTCCCTTAAGGCAGAGCTCCAGCCTCCTTCCTGGCCACTCAGTCCTGCACTGAGCCAGACTCTCTCCTTTTATTCCCCCTCCAGGCTTGGCCTTGGTTGCAGATATAGCAGGTGGCGGTAGTTGGGCTCATAGGCCCTTAACCCTTCTCTATTGGTGCAGGGCCTCTCTGCCCCACCACAAAGAGATACTGATTTTCAGTGAATTATAGAAATGAGATTGGGTGTACGAGGAGGGCTGGCAGGGGACGGTTGAAAGAGAGGTTAGGAATGGGCAAGAGCAGAAATATACAAGTCTCAGAAAACAGGCAATTCTATTCACTATGCAGAACAGAAGCAAAGTTATAGGGTGAAATCTGGTCGGCTTCAAAGTCAGTGGCAAAGCTCCCATTGACCTCAATGCAGCCACATTGTCAGCCACAGAATCAAGAGGGACATTTCTGCAGTGGTAACATGAAAAGCAAGCTGTCCTGGATGGTGGGGATAAAAGAAAGGCTCTTGTTCTTGTAATCACACAACAAGTCTAAAAAGCAGAGAAATTAACTTTCCATGAATTGCCTTTCCATAGAGCCAAAGACACTGGCAATATGGCCTAGGTGAGATCCTGGAAAGAGAGAGATTCATACATTTCAAGATGAGATGGTAGCACTGTGATCATCTAATTTGACATCCCGCATAACACAGGCTGTAAAATTACACCCAGTGATCGCACCGAGTTCCAGTAGCTTCTGCCTGAACTAGAGCATCCCTTTTCGAAAGAAATCCAATCTTTATTTAAAGACGCCAAGGAATGGAGGGTCCACCACATTCCCTGGTGTTCTGTTCCAGTGATTAACTGCCCTTGCTGTTACAAATTTGCACCATATGTCCAGTTTCAATTCAACTCGCATGACAGAGACTGGCCTATGATGTATATTACCCAGTATTTTTACAGTAAACGAAATACAAACTGGGGATGTTTTTCCCTCTTATTTGTGGCAAATCCATATAGCTTTTTCTGATGTGACTTCCCTTCTAAATTCTCTCTTCTGTGAAAATGAAACCTGCTGATCAAATACTCTAGGCAGATCGAATCCACAGACGCAGCATGCTTCATTTACCTATTGATGTTCTGATTCCTTTCTCCTCTGTGATGCATTTTTTCCCTGAGCAAAAAGCAGTTTTTACTGACATCCTCACTCCTGTTCTCCAGTGTCCTCCGACAAGAGCCCATGTGCAAAAGCAAGGTTTCAAATGCCACTTCTGAAAACACTCGCCTCTGGGTATTTAATCATTCCTTCTTTTGCAGCCTTGGAAGCGAGTGACTCATCAGTATCTCTTTTCAGTGCTGGATTCAAGAGTGTTCTTGAGATCAATGAGTTTTTCCTCTTTTTTTTTTTTTTTTTAAAACAGTTCCATAAATAACAAAATCCAGGGTGCAAGATAAGAGACGGCTTAGAAGACTCCTTCAGTGTAGGTGTTTGGGAAAGGGAACCAAACGGGACATCTCTGCATGTGCAATACACAAAGTTGAGACTCCACGTAGCTCCACGAATCAATACTACTTTATTTAAAGCACACCTTAAGTTTTCTGAAGCTTGCTTTGGCAAGGGTGACAGGGACAAAGGAATGATGGAAGAGTCCAGTGGTGATCCAGCAAATATAGTGTACTTGGATTTTCAGAAAGCCCTCGACATGGTCCCTCTTAAGCAAAGTAGGCAGTCATGGGGTAAGAGGGATGGTCCTCTTATGGATCAGGAAAAGGTTAAAGGATAGAAAAAGACTAGGAACATATGGTCAGTTGCCACAATGGAGAAAGGTAAATAGTGGGATCTGAACTAAGACCAGTGCTGTTCAACATATTCATAACGTTCATTCATAAAGTCTGGAAAAAAGGGTAAACAGTGAGGTGGCAAAGTTTGCCAATGATACAAAATTACTAAAGATAGTTGAGTCCAAAGCTGCGTAAGAGTTCCAAAGGGATCTCACAAAACTGGGTGACTGGGCAACAAAAGGACGGATGAAAATTCAGTGTTGATAAATGCAAAGTAATGCACCTTGGAAAACAATCCCATCTATCCATCCAAAATGATGGAGTCTGTATTAGCTGTTACCATTCAAGAAAGATCTTGGAGTCATCATAGATTGTTCTCTGAAAACATCTGCTCAGTGTGCAGATGGAGTCTAAAATCTAACAGGAAGTTAAGAACGGGATAGATAAAACAGAAAATATCCTAATGTCACTATATAAATGCATGGTACGCACACACCTTGAATACTGCATGCAGATCTGGTTGCCCCATCTCATAAAAAGATATATTCGCAATGGAAAAAGTACAGAGAAGGACAAAAAAAATGATTAGGTTATGAATCAGCTTCCATAAGAGGAGAGATTAAAAAATGGAGACTGTTCAGCTTAGAAAAGGGGGGGATGCAATAGACGTCTATAAAATCACGAACAATGTGGACAAAGTGAATAGGGAAGCGTTATTCACTCCTTCACATATCACAAGAACCAGGGGTCACCTGATGAAATTAATAAGCAAGGTTAAAAACCAAATGCAAAGAAGTACTTCTTCACACAAACACACAGTCAACCTGTGGAACTCATTGCCAGGGGATGTTGTGAAGGCCAAAAGTATAACTGGGTTCAAAAAAGAACTGGGTAAATTCACGGAGGAAAGGTCCATCAATGGTGATTAGCCAGTGTGGTCAGGGATGCAACCCCATGCTCTGGGTGTCCCTAAGCCTCTGACTGCTAGAAGCTGGGACTGAACAACTGGGGATGGATCACTCGATAATTGCCCTGTTCTGTTCATTCCCTCTGAAGCATCTGACACTGACCCCTGTCAGAAGGAGGATACTAGGCTAGGGGACCATTGGTCTGACCCAGCATGGCCATTCTTATGTTCTTACAAGTCAGGAGACCCCGTCAGAAAGGCAGCATGGTCAAGCGGAGAGGGCACTTGACTCAAACTCTGGAGACCTGGGTATTAGTCCTGGCTCTGCCACTGATCTGCTGAGCGTCCTTGAGCGAGTCATTTTAGTGTTCTGTGCCTTCTTTACCCCTCTGACAGCTTGTCCATTTAGACTGTAAATTCTCTGAAAAAAGCCGGGTCTGTCTCTAGGCTTTCATACAGAGCCTTGCCCAGTGGACACCCCCCCCCCCATGAGCTGAGGCCCCTAGATGTTCCTGTGCACAGATAGCACTGTACTTGCACGTTCCTACGATGCACTAGTGGGGATTATTGGCTAGATCTTGGCGGGGTGGGGAGAGGAAACCTGATATTTTTATTCAATCCACATTCAGCGAAAACGCCCCATGACTGCAATTGGCTTTGGTAGGAGCTGTGCCTGTGTAAGGAGAGAATAATACCACACGGGTTTAGGATTTGGTTCACAGCACTGAAAGAAATGACTCAGCAGTGAGGAGAAGCAGGGAACCCTTTCACATTGGGGGAAAGGGGAATGTCCAATCACAGAGGTGAGCCAGACCCAGAAGGTGGCTGACAGGAAGCATGCGGAGACCCTGCAGATACCAGCTTGCCCCTTCCCCTCCCCCTGCTGGTTTTGGCCATTATGCCTTGTGAAACTGCTCCACGTGTAATCCAGGGCCAATGCAGTGGAGAGGCAGCGTCTCAAGGACTAACGGCACAAAAGGGAAGGTGTTCCCCTTAATTAGCAGCTCTAAAAGTGACAGGCTTGTGAAGTTTTAAATGATCATTAGAGATTAATCTATGAATAGAATATTTGACTTGAAGCTGTTAAATACATTGACATGTTTTAAGCATTTTGGACTCGATTCTGGGCCCCACTCCGCTCTCTGTGCTCTGCTCATGTAGCACCAAGATACCCCCTGCCAGCTTCTATGCTTCCGTCCTTTCGGCATGAAGGTGAGGAAGGGGGAGTGGCTGGAACCAGTCATCCCCTGATGGCACAGGGTCAGAGGCTGGAGGTGGGGCAGAGAATCCAGTACGCTGGACGTAGTGGAGAACCTGGTTCTGTGTGTGGCAATTGCATAACAGCAGACCCTCCTTCCTTCTCTGCCTTTCATTTATTTTTTAAAAATCCTCAACACCATTTATTCTGCCCTCTGTACATAAGCAGCAAGTTTCATAAAGAACAAGATCCCCACAAGGCCTCATAAAAGTTATTCTAGTTGTTATAGCTCTACTTCAAAGGGCAGAAAAAGCCATTTTACAATAACCTTGTTGTCATGGAGTGCTTACAGCCAGGGCATTCTGCGGGGATAATCCATAATAAAAAAGGACCCGATCGGATTATCTGTCCAATACGTGCAGAAAAACAAAGCAGAAAATAAAGTGCTGGATGTTTATCTGCAGATTGAGCTCTTGACATCCACGGTGTAAAAATAAAGGCAGAGAGAGGAAGAAAGAAAAAAAGACAGCATAATTAGACTGCAATATTGCAAGTGTCTGTTGCAGAGCTTTTACTTGTACCATTTCCTATCATTTAGCTGCATCTCACACGAGCACTGCTTGGTATGCGTACAACACAAGTGTACTGCACACAGATCTTTTGAATTTGATTGTAGGTTATAATTGTGTGTGCAATTCTGGTGTTTAAAAAAGGGTGTATGAAGTGATGGGGCCCAAATAAAAACCTAGTGTTTAAACACTCCCAAATCTTCTGAATGTTATACCCCTTGTGACAGAAAAAGGGCCCGGGAATCATTTTATTTAGACTTGGGGATTTATTGCAAAGTCCAGAACTCAAGGGCACCTGTCCAAACCCGAGAAGTACATTTAAAAACCCAAGCCCGTAAGAGATACAAAGTCAAAGTCAACCAAAGCAGTGGCCCTTCTTCCTCGCATCATTTGACAACTTGTCACTTGACCCATTCAGCCCAACCTCAGCCCCATCACATTGCACTCCTAGAATAGGGTGACCAGATGTCCCAATTTTATAGGGACAGTCCCGATTGTTGGGTCTTTTTCTCATATAGGCTCCTATTACCTCCCACCGCCGATCCCAATATTTTACATTTGCTGTCTGGTCACCCTATCTTAGAACTAAACTGGTTCTGGGGAGTTAGGAAATGGGCACTATCTAAACTCATTTGTATATGCTACCTTCTTGGGGTGTATTACACTGCCAATATAACTGATAGCCCCTACTGCTTTGTGCTGAATAAATTCAATCAGCCACAACATGGCTTCTCCCTGAAAGGGTGACCTGTGGTGTAGCATCTCTCTACACACTCTTCTCCTCCTTGCACATTCATATAGGTTTCACCTGTAATTACATCAACTATAGTAGAATCAGGCCAATTCTGCTCCTGTCCACACCTCATATTTTTCTTCAGGCTTTGGAGGCATGTTATGTGAATAGACAGAAGACTATGTGTTCCAGCAATTCCCAGTCCTTAAAAGTCCACTCTCGCTGGCATAATTTAGAAGCCAGGGCCAAATTCACCCCTTCCTCTCCACCCAGCTCAGCCAAACTAGCACAGGCTACGCAATTTAGTACTGAGAACATCACATGACTACTACTGGAAAGATCTATAATGAAAAAAGTAAAGTTAGTGAGACCGGGAGAACTAGAACCCTAATGGAGTCTTACACGGTCCTTGACTCCAAATGGATTTTCACTTCATTTGTTGGCTTTACATAGCCCAACATTTTACCTTGAAAACTGCAGCTCATGAGACACGTGGTACAGTATATGAAAATGAAGGAATGAGATTGTTTTCTATTTTTGAAGATTTAAAACAATTGCACAATTGAGCATGTTGCCTCTCTCCATTAGTTTGGTATTCATTCAAAATTAATTCATGTTTTATTGTAGCAGCAATTAACTTTCTGCTAAATTCAAAGTATGAACCATTTTTGATTGAATTTTCAACTTACTTCTAATTAAGTAATAAATAATACTTTTCACTTACCACCGTTCATTCAAGACCTTACAGTGCTTATATAAAAGAGCCAAGAGGTCACCAGGATATTTTTCACCCACCACCCCTCCTCTCTTTCTGGGCAGTCTGGTGCATGACGGACTTTTTTTTCTAATGGCCATTCATTCTGGTTCCTCTTCCCTCGATATGTTATGAAGTTATGTTAAAATACAAAAACATTTGTCGTCTGATCCAAAGCTGATTGAAGCCAGTTGGGAGTCTTTCCCCGGTCTTCAATGGGCTTTGGATAGCCCTATCTAAAACAGCAGAAATACCACTTCTAATGTTATGCTTAAACAATGAGAAGACTTTTAAAGTTATAGTATATGACCTTTGCTTTTAATTTCCTTTACCTTGTGTTAAGACAACTAACAATACAGAGTCTAGACTTCCATTTATTGAAGAGCATCTCAGAGTTTTTAGCTTCCATTTTTTCCACAGACCTTTTGCTGTTTGTATTATATATTATATTCTGATTCCACCTAAGCCAAAATCCAACTTTCAGATATTTAGAAAAGTTTAGAGGCTTGATTCTGATCTTCCATATGCACGTTTCACACCAATATAAGTGCACTGATTTCACTAGTTACACGGGTGTAAATAAGGAAAAACCGGACTGGCTCCAGTAGACTCAGACACCTGTGTAACTGCTTTAGTGGAGTTATTCCTCATTCACACTAACACGAAAGGAGGATTTTCCTAGAAAAAAGACTTCCTATCATCCCCCATCTCATTTAATGGAAGAAAAGAGTCCATTGTGTTAACACAAAGCAGTGGATTTGGGCACCAGCGTTAGCGTTTTCCAATGTCACAGTTACAATATCAACTGCTGTAAGTTTCATAAATACTCAAGAAAAAACTAGAGTTGCTGCATTCTTTAGTTAATCATCGTTTTAGCTATTCTAACTGTGTCCACCCGAGTTTGAGAATAACTGGGAAATTCTCACATTAATTCAAGTCAAGTTGGAATGGCATTTCAGATACTGGGAAGTTTTGCCTTGATACTAGTTCTCAGGTCAGATAAGGAAATACACCAATCTTTCATTCTTCACATTTGTATTTTTCAGGGCTGTGATTTTCAAAGGGGCCTGAGAGAGTTAAGAACCCAAATTCAATATAAGCAGGATGCTGAACTCCTATGGAAATCCCATCTTGAATCCACATCACAACAAATATTGCTTAACAACTCACAGGGAGGCCCCCTCATCCAATGCCCACTGGAGTCAGGGGAAAGACTCCCATTACCCTAAATGCTAGTTGAATCAGCCTCATGTTGTGCAATTCAGACTGGAGCAAGAATTCAATGACTATGTAAGTTAAATCGGATACGAAATCAAAAGGGATACATCACAGCTGGGTATAATTGAGGGAGAGCCCCCTATGGTCAAGAGTATAGTCAACAATCAACCAGTGACAAAAATAAAATAGAAAAAGCTACATAAATAATAACGAAATTACAGAATAGATTGACTAATTCAAAGGGCTTTTTCAATATAATTTTTGAAAATGTTCAAGATGCCTTCATTAAAAAGAGAAACATCTGTTCACCTGTTTGAAATCTAAAGGGTTTTATCATAAGGATAATGAAGGCTTCATAAATTCACCGGGCAACTTGCTGAGTAATGGCAAATATGTTGATGAAAGAGTAACTGTCTGAGGATCTCTCTCTCTCTTTCTCGCTCTCTCTCTCTCTCACACACACACACACACACACACTGACAGTGACACTTATCAACATATTTGCCATTACTCAGCAAGTTGCCTGGTGAATTTATGAAACCTTCATTATCCTTACCTATATAGGTGTATACATACACACACGCCACATGTCAAACTGCTTCAAAGTTATTTATTCATTCGTTTGTTTATATGATTATTACGTCAAACAAAAGGGTGCCCATCCCAAGCCAGTGATACTGGTAAATATCTCATCAGTTAGCCCAGGTCACAATCCCTCAGCAACAGCACAAAGATAAACACTGATTTATCAAACCTCACAAGACAGAATCCCACTCCCACCACCACCCAGCCTCATCCATCACACATTTCCTTACAGATCACAGGAGAAAAGATTTAACCTGTAGCATGCCCTGAAAACTAACAAACTCAGGTTATTACACACCTGTGAGAAGTGACTGGCAAAAGGGGGGCCCTAATGGAGAACACCTTGCCAACAGTCCCCTCTCAGTTATACCAATGGGCTCCATTGACCGTAGCCACAACTCTGGCAATCACTTCATCAGCTGACTGATAACATCTGAACCGGCATCAGCTACATTGACCGTGGTTTATTTCTAGGTCATTATAGGTCAACCATCTTCACTACCTCAAGCGTCTGTGACACTCATCCTCCTACAATCAAACAAACCTGAATCCTATATCTGATTCGGCTGTATCTCTTTAGTCATCAACAATCTGGAATGGGAAGTGGGCTGATTCACTAAAACAGACTCATTCAAGAAGAGAGAGCAGACTCTAAATGAGGGGTCTTATGGACCACATCTCATAACAGTTTTTCCTTAAGGAACCACCTCCCCTCCAATTTCCAAATTAACTGGGCCATTCACCAAGATTCAGAGACCCTGTGACAACTACAACAATTGCTTATATGGTAGCTTTGGTCTCCGAGAGCCCTTCCTCCTTTTATTTAGCACAACTACTAGTGGAGATGACAGAGGATATTCTCATTGTTTACAAAGGGCCCTAGGTTCTTCTTTGCAAATAAGAGCCTGGACACCAGCAGAAGCAGCTGAAAGTAAGTAGGTGGAATAAATGTCCCAGCTTTCTGTAGTCCCCGTGCTAATTTGGGAACCAGTGCTGTAAATTTTGTTTGTGTTAATTTTCCTTCATATTCTTGATGGTTTTATATTCCAAGTTTGTGTAACACAAATTAGAGAGTGCACAGGCATATGTTAGACAATGAACGTGACACATCATGTTTTACTAGTTGCTCAGAAACTGGTGATTATATTTAGATATATTTTCAGTAAAATAGAAACTTAACATTATACATTGTTAAACTGTCTCTTGATTTCTGTAAGAGTTGCTTAAAAACGCAAAACAATTATAGACAAGGCTTATCTTCAGTATTTTCTAGATTTTTCTCTTGACAAAATAAGCAACTAGTGTCTTTTTGGAATAGAATGAAACCTCACTACAACGAAAAAGTATATTAATATAAATGGAAATATAGATAGACTAAAATCATGCCTTCTGCAGTTTTATTACTTCTATTTCGATATGCACAATGCTTCCTCAGATCATTGTGATATACCTGGTTGATCAAAAGAGATTTGTGTTTAAAAGTTGCTGAGTTACGTATTTTTGTCTTACACCAGATCTGTAGAAGGCTTGACATGTAAATTTATCAACAGCTTTTGGTGATATATATTTTGCAACAGCAGCTTCAACAGATATTTTTCTGGATCAATACAAACTCATGAAGCAGATAACACTTTCTGTCACAAGGTGCTTATCAATTAATTACACAAGCAAGATTCAAATTATGCTGCCCTTCATGCAACAGATTAAACAGTGCTATGTGCTAAATATTCAGTGTTCTTCAAATGAACTTGGTCTTAGATTTGGCTGCATCTCATATAGGTGAACTGCAGATTTAGGGCTCTTTCCACCTTTGAGGTATAGCTCTGTCTTGGGAGCAGAGAAAAGGTGCTGGAAGCTTTGACCTTGAAACAAGTACAGCAACCCCTGTGCTTTAGGGCATAGAAAGGAAGTGCAGCTGCCGTGCGATCCTTGAAGAAGCTACAGCAGTAGTTCCTCTCTGCTCCCGTCCTAACATCTGGGCACTTTCACCCTGCCCTATCCCTGCCCCTTCCAGCCCTTTTGAAGATGCTCTTAACCACGATAGCAGTAGCTTCACACAGCCCTTAACTGTCTTGAATCCAAGTGCAGCCATCATGTCTGATCAATATGTGGAGGAAATAATGGGTGGGTGGGGGACTCGCTGTTCCCTCATTCAGGTAGGGTCTGAATATAAAGGTCACCACAAACCAGGCTGTGGGAGCAGCCAGCATATTAGTAAATTTTAAACTAGCTTCTCTCCCAACGTGCATCCCTCTGTGAGATAGTCTTGGTGCTCCTGTCTATTGGAGATATCCCCAGTGAATCCTGGGCCAGAGAGTCTCAGATGTCCATCAGGATGGCTCTATTGCCTTCAATGGAGCTATGCCAGTTTACACCAGCTAAGGATTTGGCCCCTGACGTCTTAAACCCGCATCTCTCAAACTGTGGTAGGCAAAAAGGACTAGCTGGAGTGAGGGGGCAAGACAGATGTATACAGAAAGATGGGAGGTTCTGGTTAAAGGGGGGAGCTGGGTGCAAAGGGGCAATCGGGTTCGTTTTCCTGAAGGGGGACAGTTTTCAAAAGTTTGAGAAATGCTGTCTTAAACCACGCATCCGATGGTAATTGTGATGTCACAGAACAATGCATTCTGGGGTGTATTCAGTGAGCCAGGCATGATGCTTCTACAAACCAAAAAATAAATAAATATTAAAAGGTTGGTTAAAATGCATCTCTGAGCTGGTAAATCTGCACTTAGAATATTTCTATAGATTGAAAACTGGTTTTCTAGAAAATACACATTTCTCTAATATACATAGGATATTGAGAAGATGGAAAAGGTCCAGAAAAAGGCAACAAAAATGATGAATGGGCAGAACAGGTTATTTTATACACAGCCTGGAAAAAGTGATATTGTACTTGTAAAAAAATTAAGGGTAGTTGTGACGCTGAATTTCAATATGATGAAGGGGAAGCTGAAGGCAGATATAAATGTAGAGACTATAAGCTCCTTCATCCACCACTGAAATTCACTGCCTTTGGGAGTTCTGTACCAATGACAGCTGCTAGGTTCTTTTGTTTGCTGTTTTTCAAGGAGAGAAAACATAGTATCCAGGTGGAGGGATAACTTCAGGCAGATAGAATGCAATTGCCAAAAATTGGATAATGGCCAGAAGACTGAAGCTAAGGTTTTCTTCTTTCAAAAATAGTACTGGACCAGTAATGAGTGGGACTTCGGTTTTATGCCTCATGAAAGAGATGCTGTCTTATGTGGAACAGTGCCCATACATTTGTGCAAAGACATTGGTTCAGGTCTAAGACAGCTCCTCCCAAATTAACTGCACCATCTATTGCCCTACGTGGGTTTCCCTAGAGTTCTCCCATTCAAATAGGGGACAACCCTGCTTAGCTAATCGGCTCTTACAAGACTACAGACCAGTAAACAAACAAAACAAATGCAAATGTGATCTTTGGTATTTGAAGACAAAAACAAAATAGTTTAGGGAGGGAGGGGGGAACCAACATTGAGAAAAACTTGAGTTCAAGACAAGAAGACTGTTCATACAAAACAAAAGGAAATAAATATGATTCATAAGCTTTTATGTCATTGCCAGAATGAAATAGAATAGCATATCTAATGTGCCAGTATTCTTTTGCCTCACAGCAGGTTTGAAGTAGTAATTTAGATGGTCCACTATTGAAAAGATCAATAAACATCCAGGTGGATTTGGATTTCCAATTACCTGCTGTAAAAAGTACAACATTTTATTGGGATATTAAAATGGCAAGGCAGGGCCAATCTTGCACATCAGTCACTTAATTTATTTTATTTGGACCCAATCTTTCCCTCATTTTCACCAACCTAACTCTTGATTTACATCAGAGGAAAGATCCGGTCCCTTAATTTCTCTTTTTGTCTTTGGAGTGAGGTACCAATCCATTTCATGAGCTGAGGTTTCACCATTCTTTATGGGATAGCAATACACAGAAGGAGCATCTCAAATTCTAATAGCTATAGGTGATTCTGCTTATCAGTGATGAGGGCCTGTGTCTTTTGAGCAGAAGGAATATCCCTCTTTCTAGTGCCACAATGGAATTCCACATGGTCATAATATGTTACATAGAGAAAATGGAGGTCCTAAGTAAGGTCCAGAGTCAGGAAGACATCCCTATTCTCTGGTTAAGTGTTTTCCGAAAGTCTGTGGGAATTCAACACATGCTTAAAGTTCAGCATATGATTAAGTCTATCCCAATTCAGGAAAGCACGTAAGCATGTAAAGTGCTTCTCTGAATCAAGGCCTAACAATTTATGTTATAATATTAATAAACCGATAGGCATAGGATATGTGGCTCAAGGCAAAATAACCTAACCATTTAACTCCAACTTTTCACTACTCAAAAAAGTATTGTTCCATTTATTTTTATGGAAGCTTTGGAATTCTCACCAAACAAAGCTTGATCTTGCTAAATAACCAGCCTAGAGCCACCTGGAGATATTCAGGTAAGTATCCAAGCTTTGGGGATAATACTACAAGCCAAGAGATTTTCAAGCCTTTAGAAATGTATCACATCAGTATGAGATCGATATTGCCGGACTCTTGTGCAGATGCTCAAGAAGAGGGACCACAAGTAACATTCTCTCTGTGTGTACCACCAATACAGAGGTCATAACTACAGTTCTTGTGTTTACTTGGGCTCTCCCTGTCTCCAGAGCTCTGACAAACTGTTCACAATGCTATACTTCCTGAGCCTTCTCATGGCAGGGGTTTGGAGTAAGATGCATCATTCCCAGTTCAGATCTGGGCTACAATGGTCAGCCCGATACTATACAAACCCCATACATTGATTTACATTACACTTACCGTTGATTGACATTACATTTAATGAGATCTAGTGAAAATTGGAAATGTTCACTTGTAACACAGACCTGCTCAGTTACAGAGGGTGCTACTTTGATAGCATGATAATTAAAAATAGATTGTATTAAATAAAAAAAATAATAATAATAATAAAAAAACCCCACACATACACCAGTAACTATTGGCTAGATATTTACAGAATTTGAAAGAAAATTCACATAACCAAATTATTAAATCAGGGGTTCTCAAGCTGGGGGTCAGGACCCCTCAGGGGGTCACGAGGTTATTACATGGGGGGTCATGAGCAGTCAGCCTCCACCCCAAACTCCACTTTGCCGCCAGCATTTATAATGGTGTTAAATATAAATTAAAAATACTTTTTAAAATATAAGAGGGGGCGTCACACTCAGAGGCTTGCTATGTGAAAGGGGTCACCGCACCAGTACAAAAGTTTGAGAACCACGGTGTTAAATGAAAGCCTCAGGCAATGTATATCCATCTACTTTAAGACTAAAGAAATTATGTTACCCAACAGAAATTTACTACAACTTGATTAAAGCGTACACAAGGAATAGAGATGGTTCAGATGAATGGTGGCAGAAATGTGTACTGCATCAATACAATACTGTATTCTGGGAATGTCAACCTGTTGGTGAATATGGACCATTTCAGACAAATAGGAGGAGGATAGCAACAAAAACCACCCGTTGACTTGTATCTTTGCATACCACGGATTTTAAAGAAACCGACTATGGCTCAATCCTGCAAAGTCTTATATGAGTAATTTTACTCACAAGGATTCCTGCTGAGTTCAGACTAGTCACATGAGTTAAGCTATATATGCGTGTCCCCCGCTCCCCTGCCAAGACTGGAGCGTATGTTTTTAAACTGGTGTCAATAATTGGACATATGGCTGCGATTCAGCAGTCCACTCCTATTCAGCTGAGCACTCACATACTTTTCTAAGTGCCTTAAACTTTAATAGCACCTAGGCTGATGATTAATGTTAAGCAAATGCTTAAGTGCTTTGCTGCATTGCGGCCTATGATTTCTATTATGGATAATCTGTCTGAGTTCTTATATGCTATGTATTACCATAGTATTTAAGCCCTTTTACAATGGTTGCCGCCCTTTCTCTCTTCCTAGTTTCTCCTGAATCGTTTTTTTAGTATTACTTGTATTGCACAAATATTTAACAAAAAAATCTCCTTTAATATCTACTTATGGTATAAAGTGTATTTTGTATCCCTCTCGCCCCAAGCATGAAATTGACATTTTTAAGTTGTCTCCTGTCAGATTACTGTATATTAGAACTAAATGAAAAATAACTGCCAGAGCCCATGTTATCTAATACAACTATTTCTCAAACACTGTGTAATTTAATCTCCACAAATAATACTCTTTTTTTTTAACTTTAGAAATAAAAAGAGTTTCTGTAGCAATGATCCATATTTCCCGGTTCAGTTTATATATATATATTATATACACACACACACACACACACATATATATATATATACATACATACATACACACACACACACACACCCCACATCAAAATGGCTTTTTATTCTTTTTAAAGTGATCATATTATGAGCATAGAAAATGTTCCAGCATTTGAATTATGTTATAATTCAGGCACGGTAAAAATCAATGGCACTTGGCCTTTGGCCTCATTCCTAATACCACACTAGGTATAAGTTATTACATTATAATTCACATCCTGTCATGTTTTATGAATTAAGAAAGAGAGGCTTGAGCTAGTTTAATAGTTGCAGGTTTTGGAAAGGTGACATCGCATGTTTATGAACAGTTGGACACTAGAACCACCGCTGTTGATGGGGGTGTCTATACTTTGAGCCAGAGGTATAAACTTCTAGCTCAAGGAGACATCCTTGACTTGCACTGATCAAGCCAGCCCGCTAAAAATAGAACATAGCTGTGGTGTCAGGAGAAGTGGAAGAGGTTAGCTACCTCAAGTTAGCTCCCATCTAAGATGCTAGGTACGTACTCGGAGAGGCTAACCCTTCTTGCCACTCATGCTGCTAGGACTACTCTATTTTTGGCTCACTAGTTCAATCAGAGCTAACACAGGTAGGTCTCCTCAAGCTGGAATTTAAACCTCCAGCATGGAGCATCAAGGTACCCTTTGTAAGAGATAAGGGGTACCATGGAGAGAAATAAAATGCAGAGACAGGATCCAGTGGGAGAGTGCTACGCAACAGAAACACTCCATCACTGCATGAAGAGAGATGTTGCTGAACATGTGACTAAACAATAAATCAAGCAAAGTAAGCGGGTTTGGGAGAAGGGAATTTATTTATTTAACAGAGAGGAACTGGGGACTAGCATGGAAAAAAGTTAACTTCGTATTGCGTATGAGCACCACCCTGGGCAAAAATGGAACAAAACTTTGAAAAGAAACATTTGAGAAAGTGAAGACTAAAGCTTTAAATACTAAACCTTACCATTTCAGGGAACTATTCCAGATTATTACCCAGAATGATACAAAGCCTTTGGGTACTCGCTGAATGTGCATTCATCCAACGAGCCATAGGTAAAACATACATTAGACATTTGGAAAAAGTGTTGGATTGCATGAGGTGTTTTGGAAGTGATGTTTCAGGCACCAGTGAAACATAGGGATGGCATACATAGATGTGAGAAGACAATAGGGTACATATGGAATATGTAGAGAGGTCTTAGGAGACAGAACTGAGGGACAGTGATTACAAAGTCTAGAGAAAAGACTGAAGATTCCAGAGGTCAACCTAATGATTCTCTGTTGATGGGGACAACAAGTACTGCTATCAGGGCCTCATCTGATGTATACTGTAGTGAGAAGAGGTCTTTCCAGTGATTCCAATGGACATTGGATCATGGCCTCTGTGAGCATTTTGGAGAAAGGAGAGAGATGGATGTGTGAGGGTTCGGTAACAGAGACCCCCTTGGAACTGTCACCTAATGTGCTGAAACTACCTCTGAGCCTTTTTTCCCCTGTCAGCATAGGACGCCAGAACCCTGTCTTGTTGAGCCAGACATGCAAGCCTGCTGCAACACAGACCCAGGGTCTGAACTACATCCCCAAAGCTGCAGACTTTAACCAAAACTGCTCAGCAGGTTTCCTATCTCCAGCACCCAGACACCCAGCTCCCAGTGGGATCCAAACCCCAAATAAATCTGTTTTACTCTGAATAAAGCTTATACAGGGTAAACTCAAATTGCCTGCCCTCTATAACACAGATAGAGAGATTAACACCTGGGGGAGCAAACAGCTGTGTATATCACTTACTCTGGGTTAATTAATAAACAAAAGTGATTTTATTAAGTATAAAAAGTAGGATTTAAGTGGTTTCAAGAAATAACAGACAGAACAAAGTATGAGAGGGGTAGCCGTGTTAGACAGAACAAAGTAAATTACCAAGCAAAATAAAACAAAACATTCCAGTCTAAGCCTAATTCATTTTTTTAAAATGTATACAGGTAAATCTCACCCTCAGAGATATTCCAATAAGCTTCTTTTACAGACTTGAGTCATTCTTAGTCTGGGCCCAATCCTTTCCCCTGGTACAGTTCTTGTTAGTTCCAGCTCAGGTGGTAACTAAGGGATTTCTCATGACTGCAGCCCCCTTTGTTCTGTTCCACCCCCTTTTATGGCTTTGGCATAAGGTGGGAATCCTTTGTCTCTCTCTGGGTTCCCACCCATCCTTCTAAATGGAAAAACACCAGGTTTAAGATGGATTCCAGTACTAGGTAACATGGTCACATGTCACTGTAAGACCTCCTTCTTCATTACCCACAGGCTGGCCCCCTGGTCCACAAGGCGGCTTGCAGGTAAATAAATAATCTACAGCCAATTGTCCTAGTCAATGGGAGCCATCAAGATTCTAAACCACCATTAATGGTCCACACTTTGCATAATTACAATAGGCCCTCAGAGTTAACTTCATATTTCTAGTTTTAGATACAAGAGTGATACATACATACAAATAGGATGAACCTTTTGCATAAAGCATATTCCATTTACATTATATTCCCACTCCTAAGCATATTGCACTCCATAGGTTTATTGAAATATCACAGGATGTTTGGCCTGAGAGGCCAAGGCAGATATTATAGTCTCAATTATTTATTACATGCATCTTATTCACAAATCACAGATCTGTAATTGTTGTCTGAAGAGCTCTATTAGAAGAGAGTTATCAGAGGAGAAATAATACGAAAAAAATCTCTTTACATTTTAATTCTAAATTCCTACAACGTTTTGAGATTAGTCGGAAAGGACACCCTTAATTTAAAAAGCACACCTCTCTCTGAAATTACTTTCTCTATTTAATTAAATGTAGGAAACAACCAATTGTTTATTTATTGTAAAATACCTTGATGTTTTATGTAGAGGCTTGATGATGAAGATATTTAAGTTGTCAGGCAACCTTTTATCATTACAAGGATCAGTCTGATGCTGAAAGGGGTTCTAGACCTGTTGACTAAATTGGGCCCTTTATGGGGTAGGATACCGAAAGAGTCCTGAGTTGAAATTTGGACACTGAATAAACTAGATCTCAAGATATCTGGGGGCTTGCTCTTGCTGTTAAATGCCGCTCCTTCATCACCTTTGCTGTGTGTGTGCTGCCAGCCACTTCTGCTGAGACACCTACATGAGGGCGCCAAAAGGGGATTGGAGGAAAGGAGAAAAAGAAGGGCCATATTCTCATCCCTCCACCATTTGCACTGGCCAGTGGAGCTGGTAACAAGCTGCAGCCAGAGAAGGCTGGGAGCAGTGTAAACAGCCTCTGGGGACCCGGGAGCCCAAGCAAACCAAATACCTTCTGGTTTGTTGCAGCTCGGCACCATCTCTTACTATGGGCTGTGGCACCTACAAAGCCTAGCTGAGCCCATGACGATCTTGGATTGAATACCAAATAACTACTAGATCGGTTCTTTCACTTTGGTGCCTTAATCTGGAGTCATTGCCTCTCTCCCTGCTTCTCCCCCCCCGCTCCCGATATCCTCCAGCCTTTCTGCTCTATTTCCATTGCTTGAACAGATGAATTTCTGCTCACAGATTGAATTTGTAGAGGATGCTATAATACAATACCTTATTTTATTTACAGTCTAAGTTATTTGCCAGTTAACATGCTGGATTTGTTGGCAGATGCTCTTTTTTGTCAATACATAGTAATTGGAAACACCAACGAAGATGATCAATGTCTACTGTACCTAGAAGAGCACGTCAATTCCTTTAAACTTCCTGCAGAGGTAATTGTTTCCTTGTTTATTTCCATTCATGGCTGCTGTATTCTGTTTAGCAAATCACAGGCACTGCCTGACCTTTAATAGTTTACATTTCATTTCTGTATACTGTATTGTAATTTTGACACCAAGAGACAAACACGTTTATTCAGCTCGCCACAAAAATAATTCTTGGGTTTAAGACCCCAGTTAAATTAGAACTGCTGGATTCCCTTTTCTTGTTACTGCCTTTACAGAACTAAAGAATACTTTTTTTTAAAGAACCATTATCTCCTGCAAGTTGTTTATTCCTTTCTACATACATGCCTGAACCCCCTGTAATATCAATGGAATTGTGGCTTCTCTCAGGAGAAAAGAATGAAATCATTCTTCCCTAGTTACTTTAGCTACTTTTCTTACTGTCAATAATTCCTCAGCATTGCTTGATTTCTCTATTATCAGTCATTTCTTAATTTTTTTAAGCTAAATACTTCACCCATGTCATAAGCAAAAGCAGGCCCATTTTAAAGGGAAGGTAGCTCAATGTTTGTGTAAAAAGTTCATCTGTTTCTTCTTTTGCCTTCAAAGCCAGTGAAACTTCATGATTTTGATTAGCGTAGCTATTTACCACATCATACCTCAAAACTATCTCTCCACTTACCTACTTCTTCTATCTTTCCTTCTTTTTCCACTCTCTCAGTCCCATCTCCTTTTTCTCTGTTACTACTTCTACTTAACTATCGTGTACCCACTTACATAACCCAGCAAAGGATGCTAAATGCAGCGGACAGTGTGGTCCATAAACATCATTGACTCTTGTGTTAGTGTCTGTTAACATCTTGGACAGATGAAAATTGTCATGTATTCAAGTAAAAGGTAAGTCTAGATTACAAGCAATAGAAATCAACTCTTGTGGCTGCATCTGGATTCCCTAAATTTCTTAAAGCTTAAGATATCAAAATAAAACCTCTTTCAGTAGAAATGATCAATTACACACAGCGTTCATGCAAAGCAAAGGGCTCCGGTTCTCTGATCCATATTGCTATGGTATTTGGGGAACACCCTGCAGTTTCCACCCCGAGTCCTTTGGTCTCCATTAAGTACTCCCATTCACACTGAAGTCAGAGGGAGTCTTGCAAATGCCTTTAATGGGCTTTGGATCAGGCCCATATTTCCTGAATGGGGTTGGGGTCCCTTGTTTTAAAGGGATTCAATTCCAAGATGAAGGCAGCACAACGTGGATCTCAGAGGACAACGGTCCCCAAGAACTTACAAGTTACACTGTCCACTATCCCCTTATGCTTCATCAGAGCCAACCAAGCATAAATCACCTCTGCTTGGCTGAGTATTGAAATACACTTTGTCTTAACGGTGAATTAAAAAAAAAATAGACTCCGGCTGACTCTTATCTATGGTGCCTCTGCAGTGCTAGCAGGTAAAAAGGAGCCAAAACTTATTTTTGACACAAGAGAAGCAGCTATGTATAGGTCTTCACTACAAACTAGGGTTGCCAACTCTCTGGGATTGGCCTGGAGTCTCCCGGAATCAGCATCGATCTCCCGGGGACGACTGGAAGCAATCCAGGAGATGTTACTAGGATGTTTTAAGAAAGTGACCTTATGTCATGCTGGGGGGGGGGACGGGAAATTCTCCCAGAATAGCTTCAGCCCGAGTTGGCAACCCTACTACGAGGTAGGGGTGTAATTGCTATATTGCAGAGATGTACTCCTACTAGCTAGATGAGCTAGCGCATTTAAAATAACATTGTAGCCACGAGAGGCACAAAGGTGAGTGGAGGCATGGACTAGCCATCCTGAGTACAAACACCTGGATTCAGCTGGGGCAGCCACTCCCATTGCTACTGCATCTACACTGTTAGTTTTAGCATGCTAGCTCAATGAGAGCTAGCACTGGTATGTCTATTTGAGCTGGGAATCACACCCTCACTCCAAGTGTGGATGTAGCCAAACTGTAGACCTGGGGCAGATCCCGTCAATAAAAAGATGACATTTTTATGTAGTCACTAATCACACGTTTAAAACCTCAGTTGTAGGATTATGTGCTGAATGCTCCAAACATGAAAGTTAAGGAGCCAGTCTGTATTTTAAAAATAACTGAAGAGAACTCCCCGGGCCCTGTTCAGAAAAAAAGACTTCTGCAACTCAGATGAATTTTTTGCTTCAGCAAGTTGGTGAAACTGGTGAAATGTGACTTTCTCAGAACAAAAAACAAAAAAGGGGGGGGGGGAAATCACTCATAACATCAATACTCTTCAGGCTGGATTAATCACCATACAGGGGGCCGTCACCAAATGTGACATGGCAGAGGAAGGATAACAGAGGAGTGAGAGAGAGCAGTAAAAGAAAAAAAAAAAACATGGCAACGTGATGGTACAGGGGAATGATTGAACATATGATTCAACAGTGATTGAAGTACCTCTGCCACCTTTACTCCATTGTACCTTACTCTGCAAATAATCTCAGTGGGCCATATTCTGATTCCCTTCCATTCAGTAGCATCTTCCTGTATGAGTAGTTCCCTACACTTTAATAGGACTACTCATGGAGCAAAATACTGCTCAACATCAGAATATGGCACATTAAAATTCAGTGGAAAGACTATGGGCTGGTCCACACTAACCCCCCAGTTCGAACTAAGATACGCAACTTCAGCTACGTGAATAACGTAGCTGAAGTCTAAGTACCTTAGTTTGAACTACAAGGTACTTACCGCGGGTCCACACGCGGCAGGCAGGCTCCCCCGTCGACTCCGCTTACTCCTCTCGCGGAGCAGGAGTACCGGCGTCGACGGCGAGCACTTCCGGGATCGATTTATAGCGTCTACACAAGACATGATAAATCGATCCCAGAAGATCAATTGCTTACCGACAAACCCGGAGTAAGTATAGACATACCCTTAAAGTGTGGTGGAACCATGCATCTTATTAGAGAAGACTCCTTTGTTATGAATCTGGGGTGAAATCCTGACTTCATTGAGGTCAAAGGCAAAACTCCCATTGGCTTTAACGAGAGTTTTGCTCACACTTGCCGGGTGTCTGACCGGAGGGAGAGGGACAGCTGATGAGCATAGAGCAGGGTGGAGATGTAAAGCAGGGGGAAAGCTGTGAAGGGGTTGGAGCTGAATTTTCTGAACTCTCATTTCAGTTTAGAAATCAGAATCTTTACACACTTGTCTTTGGTGTCCTCTAGATTAATATTCCGAGAATGGACCCATAAAGGTGCCTTATTTATTTCTTTTATACCAGCTGATGTTTCAGCTGTTGTCATAGTAGAATGACAGTTACCTGGATATAACACCTCTACTGCTTTCTGACTGATTTAGAGAACATGCTTCTTTCTATGCAAGACAATCAGAGACCAGTTTATCCACAAAAGGATAACTGAACTCTGTATACGGAGCAAAGGAGTGGTTAGGGATGTGAAATTGCTCATAACTCTCTGCATTTTTAGGAAAAAAACCTCTCCCCGATTGGATTGTGAAAGGCTTTTGCCAGTTTTGTTTGGAAATTCTTATGGAATAGCTTTCATCAGCACATACCAGCTCTGAACTTTTGAAAACATCTGTCCTAGATATTAAGTAGAAATCTTAGTCTGTTTTCTAAGGGGTTGTGGTGGCTAATGTCATGGAATGTTCCTAATCCATTCTCTAAAAACCATAGTTTGCACTCCAGTTTGAAGCTATCAGAAAGATTTCCTTTATATTTGACTAATTATCTAGAAAGCCTGTCAGAAGACAGACAATTTTGATAATTACATTGGAAAGCTTAAACACAGCATGAAGAGTGTATGAGGGATAAATGCAAGAGACAGCTCATGCTTTCACTTCAAAATTGCACTTCTTCCATTTATTTGGGTTGTGTGAATGTTTGATGCATAGCATAAGAGCTAATAAAAATGCATTACACCTGCTTCATGCAACGGTTATTTGGCATTTCTGGTTGGTTCTGATCCAAGAAAAGAGGCCAGTTGACTAGCTGTTGTGTTACTGTCATTCAATTGAAAGTAGGCAACTCTGCAACATATTTTTAAAAAGTAATCTTTCAATTTTCATTTCAGCAAAAAGATCCAAGATGTACTTCGTAAAAAGCCTGTGTTGTTAAACTTCTCATTTTTCTTCAAAGCAATCAAATGGTCTTCATTTTTTTCCATTACCCTTTGGGTTAAATTCCCTCCATGCACCCAGGCATTGGTTAGAGCAGGGGTAGGCAACCTATAGCACACGTGCCGAAGGCGGATGCGAGCTGATTTTCAGTGGCACCCACACTGCCTGGGTCCTGGCCACCGGTCAAGGGGCTCTGCATTTTAATTTTAAAATTTAAATGAAGCTTCTCAAACATTTTAAAAACCTTATTTACTTTACATACAACAATAGTTTAGTTGTATATTACAGACTTATAGAAAGAGACCTTCTAAAAACGTTAATGTATTTCTGGCACGCAAAAACCTTAAATTGGAGTGAATAAATGAAGACTCGGCACAGCACTTCTGAAAGGTTGCTGACCCCTGGGTTAGAAGATATGCGCGTTGGGGAATGTTTTTTCCAAAATGGCTGTAAACATATTATATGTTTATAATATTATAAATCATATGTCTGAACTACTTCTAGAGTACGTCAAGTTACACCTGTGTCTTCATGTATACTGAGCACATATTGGACGCAGCATATTTTATAAGTTCCTGTTATGCAGATTTTACCATTAATTGCTAGTCTGCAGCCTGTTACGGCTTCATTAAAATCATACTGAAGTGGAACAATTCTTTTTTTAAATATTTCCTATGCGGTACTTACTAGATCTTTATATTTTTCCTTTTCTTACTTTTAAAATATTTCCCCCCCCATCTCCCTACCCACAGCCTTTGCCAACAGCGTGAGTTCACAATCACAAGACAGTCTAATCATTTCCCAGTTACAGCTGCTGCACTGAGTCATCGTTCATGTCAGACTGCATTGAGTTTATTTTCAAATAATTGTATCATATTGAGTTTCCCGTTATATTGTACCAGTGATTTCATTGGAATTACATGTTCTAATTCTATTGATATCATGCTATTTGGAGTTCCCCCCCCCCCCATTTCACAGTACTGAATTCCCACTTCACATCACTTTGTACTGACAAAGTAATACCATATTGTGCTAACCTTACAATGGAACCTACCAATCCTACCTCATAAACAAGCAGTGCCATATTGAATCCCCCTTCAGATTGGACTACCGTATTTCTTTCTACACAACCTATCACCATGCAGTACTAGTGATTAACACACAACCAGCCATGCTGTGAATATTCTTGAAAACAACAAATGTCAGATATGGGAAATGACTCTCATACAAGGAAAGATCACATATCCTGGGATGTTGTGTTAATAGTATGAAATAAGAGATTTACAATGTCAGGGGCTTTGGAGTATGAACTAGCAATAGAGGCAGTGGGCCAGCCAGGGTCTGTGTTGTGTTGCACAAAACTTGCAGAAACTCCCAGAGACATTCTTCACAAAGTAGGTTGATGAACACAGGCAGGAGAGCAGCAGCTGTGACAAACTGAGCTAGACTGATTTGGACAATACACCCACTCAAACCTCCCTTACACCTCTACATGGTCTATCTGGATCTCTGATCCAGGTGCACAGAAGCATACAAGATGACATCCTCTCCCAGAGCAAATATGCCCGGCATAGGCAGGAAAGGGTGGGGCCAGAGTAGGTGAACCAGTGTGGGGTATTTAGAGTATGAATATGACAACAGCTAGAAGCCAGTAGTAAATTAATACCCTTCTCTATTTGGGAGCAAAGAGGAAACTGGGGAGGAGCTGTATCTCCCAGTTATATTTCCTCTCTGGGGGTGCAATGTACATACCACCCCTTGCTCAGGGCTACATTTAAAGTCACAATCTAGCCTCTCAAAGGATGCAGTATGAACCTCTGCTATAGGAAGGCCACTCTAGTGGCCAGTGCAGAGGGACAGTCCTGCCCTTTTGGGGAGTCTAGCACTGCCCATGATATAACACTTACAAGGTCCTTGAACTCAAGGGTGGGTGTCAGGGAGTCACTAATGTGTTTAGGGCACACACAAACACAGAGCGATAGACTGCTCTTGGCTGCACACCTCTGACTGAAGCAACATTTGATTTTGTGGGTGTAAAAATTTCTCGATAAAATAGAAATCAAGAAGGATCAAGACTTTTTTTTTTTTTTTTTTTTTTTAAAAGGCTTGTGCATAAGGCCCTTTGGAATGATTGTTCATTCCTCTCCACTACCTTCTTCCCCACCTGCCAATCGCATTACAATAAATTATAATAAATCGGGCAAGAGAGCAGCACAGGCCAAGTAGCATTGGCATCCAGGCTTTCACAGTATCCACATTGTGCTAAAGAGCCTTAGCTCTTAGTGGCTGGGGAGAGTCAGGAGCAGCTTGCATGAGAAGCAAATTAAGTCAGGAAAAGAAAGGGCTTAGTGATACTGTAAGCTGTGTGAGTCCCCACTCAGCTCCAAATAAGTCTACGTGCTCACCCTAGAGTCAAAGTGGAGGGTGCTAGAGTGGGATGGCAAAATGCACCCGAGCCCGGGTTTTCCTATTTGCTCAAAGTTCCATGGGCCACAGAGCCTGGGAGGAGCCCTCGCTGACCACATTCACGCAGAAGTCCCATACTAAATCGGTACCGCTGGTGCCAGTGTGGTCCAGAGCATCGCTCTGGCGGTGTGGCTGCAACACCAATGAAACTGGACACCCCCCAACCCTTCTCGTACAGACCATCCCTCCATACAAAATGGTGTTGCAACCTGATGCATGGGGACTCTGTTCCTGTACAGAGGAGGCTGCCGAGAATGCAAAGCCTGCAGTCATACCCTGTGTGGCTAAGAGACGGGGAATCTCATTGGCCAAGGGAGACCCCAAGTCCCTGCAGGAGAGTGGGGGAGTGGCACTGAACAAATAGAGAGGACCAGAACAGGGCCCCTGCTGGAAGAAATTGGAATTTGTCCCCTACCCTCCAGAAAATATTTGAACTTCCTGCAGGGGTCTGGATTTATTAACAAGAATTAATTCCAATACAACAGACTCTCAGCCTAAATCTTTTCTGGAGGCTTCAATAAGCTTTGGATCAGGCCGCTGGTTTGCATCTATTTTAAAGCAGTCTTAGCGTCACCCTCACCGCAGCATCTGAGCGCCACACAATATTTGTTCTCACAATCCCTGTGAAGTAGGGCAGGGCTGTTATCCCCATTTTACAGATAGTCACTCTATGCCTCAGTTTGCTAAGTGACTTGCTCAAGGTCAACCTGGAAGTCTGCAGGAGAATAGGGATGTGAATCCAACTCTTCCAAGTGCAAGGCTAGATTCTGAACCACTACACCATCCTTCTATGCATATTTCTGGTATCTGGGCTGTAGTTTAACATTTTATTTCACCCACTTTGTGTATCCACCATAGAGTAAGTGAAGTCTATTTGCATAGCCTCAAACTTAAAAGTTATATAAAGCAAGGCAACCAAGGAAAAAGCAGCAACAGAAGAATAGTGGACAAAGGAAAATATTTCTTTACATTTATGTTCCCAAGGGTATGTCCAGACAAGCAGACATGGGTGTTACAGAAGTGAAGAAGGTTGCAACTATATTGAATACATGAAACCAATACCTTGATTGCTCTCAAGGAAATAGGGTTGCCCCCAGGCTTTCCCTAGATCTGGTGCTATGGTGTCCTCATTCCATTTAAGTAGGACACCCCATAGTCCTGACACCATACTACACAGAGGCCAGGTGGTCTGGAGCTCACAGGAAAAGTCCGTCCACATAAAGACACTACTATGTACACTGATAATAGTCTCTCCAGCAGGCAGAGTGTTTGTCTGTATTTAGGGAGAAGAACAGCACACAAACAGTGTGGTCTAGTGGGTAGGTACTAGCTTTGGACTCAGAGACCTAAGTTTATTCCTGACTTTGCCACTGGCCTTCCTCTCCCACTTTGTCTAGGTAGACAATAAGCTTTTGGGACCAAACAGAATCTTTGGGTATGGGTTTGTATAGCAACTAGCACAATGGGGGTCTAGATTGCTGGTGGGAGAGACAGATACAATAACAATCTACTATGAGAGGGTTTAGGTCAACCTATTTTTTTGAATGACTGATGTATACTATTCCCTACTCACCAAATATTCAAAATAGTGTGGGCGGAATCTATTATAGTACTTGCCCAACTAAACGTCTCTCATTTTAATATAGAACGTTAGCGCTCTTTAATTAAAACGGTCTCCTCCTATATAACTTGATTAATTATACTCTGATTCCCCATCAGTGACATGTGTTTGAACATTGGACTGTATTGTGGCTTTGTCTAATGAGGCATAAATACTGTCTTTTATAATAGATCAGCTTTTGCCTTTCGGCTTCTATTACTCAACACAACCATTTCCCACTGGTGTGTGTGTGATTAATATAGGATTGGGGTTAGAACGGGACCACTATACAATTTAGATTCTCCTCTCAATTGTTTTTTTAAATAATGAAAAAGCCTGGTTTTGGTAGTTTTTAAGCACTATTCTAATTTATTCGGAATCTTGGCAAAACATTGTCAAATACGATTTTTAAACCAAAAAAGTCCCCAAAAGCTACTATATTTTTTTAAAAAAATAAGGTCCATGTGTTTCCTGTCAAACTTTGTTGTTTAAAAAGAAAAGACCTTTTCTTTTTAGAAATCTAAATAGCAAAATTAGTTCATTGGCAGAAATGTTATTTCTGTTGTACATCTCTCTTCTGGTACTTTGAAAGAAGAAAAAATTTAAATAGCAAAAACCATATTTTTGACTTGGGCATGTAAGCCCCATGTTCACAATTGACTAGGTACCTAGGAACTTTTGAAAATCCTTTGACAGCCGTTTACATCTTTAGGCACCTTTTTAAAATCTGGCCCGAAGTGCCTAATGCCAATGGAAATCAACATCTTTGAAATTGGGATGTAGAAGAAGGAAGAATGTGTATGGAGATTGCAATCTAAACAGAGAAAGCAAGTAGACAAAAAGTTAGGAGAAGGGGAACAATAGAAAAATGTTATACAAGTTAACCTGATTCAGCATAGACACCCTCTTTTATTCAGAAAAGTATTCTGTGAATCACTTCCTTCAATTATTCTACCAGCTCTAACATGAATTCAGGGCAGGCAGTGATATTGTCACCTCTCTTAATCCGTATGTACATGATGCTGCTAGGATGGTTACCTAGGAGACATGGGTTTCAGTGCTTTCTGTATGCTGATGACTTCCAGTTCTGCTCCTCCATCACATCTGACCCAGCTTCATAGGCGGTGAGTTATATGGGCCCATGGTGCCTGGTCTCCACCAATGTTCGGGGCCGGGCCTCTCCCCCGTGACCCGCCCGCTGCCCCCTGCGCACCTCCCCCCTGAGCATCCCTGGGCAGCGGCTAGCTGCCGCTCCCCGCGCTATGCTCCCGCCCCAATCACTGGCTGGCTCCTTTCATGCTGTGCCCACCAGGGCCACTCCACCGTTCCGGCTACAAGGGAGTGGGGTGGGCTGAGGAGGCCTTAGGAGCACATGTAGTGTGGTGTGGGGAGAGTGTGCTGCCAGCAACAGGCCCACCGACAACAATTCTGGGCCCCAGGGCAGATCAGTGGGCCCCCTACCCCTTTCCCTCGGCTGGGGCCACAAGCCCCTGGAGAAGCCCTGAGCACCCCTCCCCCCGGGCAGAGGAGTCCTGGGCCAGCTACAGCCCCGTCCCCCACCTGCCCAGAAGAACCCCAGGGCAGCTGATTGTGTTGCCACTATGCAGGTCCTTCCCCCATACAAGGTACTGAGAGCATGTGAACTATTCTACAAAACCATCTCAGGAGTCTATAGAACCTTTGGCTTCATCATTATTCAATTCTATAGGGCTTTCCCATATGGGGAAAAAAGTCAATGGTTCATCTAAGTAAAAGCTTGTCTTGAGAGAAGTAAATAGAAGCAGCACTTTTATTTTAACCTCTCAAAACAACATTTGTTACAGGAATATGAATAGTCTTTCCAGGGTATATTGAAGTAACTGAGGACCCAGTGTGTGCTACAGAAACACAGAACACACAGGCTCAGAACTCAGTTTGGAATTGGTACCATATATTCAGATAGTATTTAAGTCTATAAAAACCACAGGCTTCTTGACTGTCACTGGATCAAAGAGAAATGGCTGTGACAGAATTTACTTGATTTAGATGCAATGTGGTGTACCTTTTAGTTATAAATATTGATAGGTATATACAGCTGGGTGAAAGGTGTACATTATTCAAAGATACGCTACACAACTGTTTCACATCTGTAATTCTGCTCTCCAGAATGTTAGATCTGAATTCAGAGGGACATACAATAGGTTTGCCAGTACTTTTCTCCTGTCCTCTTTCACTACTAGCTCAGAACAGACTGGAACCACTAAAAGGAAAGCAAAAGGAGCCAATATTCAGTTGTGTAACACTATCACATGATGTATTCTACTTAAAAATGTAGGGGGATAACTGTCCCACTAAAGTGCAACATTGTAGTCTCAATTTAAAAATCAATATTGAAATAAAAGTACAGATAATACTATTGCTAGTTTAAAACTTGCTGTTATTTTAATGACCTGTGAATCTAAGGAACTATACATTCCCACACATGCACAAAAGCTTACCTCTAACACATTTATGAATACCATTATCCCTTATTATATCTGGTTATCCCAAAGCATGGTAGGTTACTCACACAAACAAATAAAGACAACCCTGGCTTGAAGAGCTTGAAATCTAAATGCAGGTACAACACAACAAGCAAGGGCCATTCTTGTGGAGAATACTACCCCTAAGGAGCTCTGGCAAGAGCTAATTGGAACCAGTCATGCAAAGACACACATTATTCAATGCTGGTCAGTCAGAACTTGCACACTGAATGAAGCAGACCTCTCATATGCTCATTGGTTTGGAGGGATTACTGAACAGCACAACTCACCTCAGTAGAGCTCCACACAGGTGCAGAGGTCTGTCTACACAGTGCTCATCACAGGATTAGGTGCTATGCATAACTGGAAAGTGTTAGGGTCACAGGATTTAAGGCCAGAAGGGATCACTAGATTACCTGGTCTGAACTCCTGTATGTCAGAGGCCACCAAAAACCATCCAGCCACCCCCCACACCAAGCCAACAATCAGAATTAGACCAAAATATTACAGCCCTCAGGAGACTAGACAATTGTGTGCCACAGGCAGAGAACAGGAGAGATCCAGGTGATGCTGTAAATCAAAATAGGTACTTACGGTGCTTTGCACACCAGAGAAATGATCCAGTCAAAGTAGTCACAGTTACTTAAGCTTGATGGCTCTATTAGTTATTTTGGACTCGACTGTCGCTAACCTCAGTGCAGTCATACAGGAGCATATGGGGCAGGGGGGCTTGCCTCTGTCACACAGCCTCAGGTGAGTTACCCTGATCCAGAATCCAGGACTTGTACAAATTGTGCAGCTGGTGTTGCTGCTGCTACCCCTACAGAGCAAGCGGATGGAGACAAGACTCATTTCCACCCTCACCTCCAACTTCCAATGGAGCTGGATTTTTTACAATTTACAGAATTGGGGTCAATTACTTCCCCTTCTTGTTCCAGGAGGGAGCAATTGTATCCCTAAGTTCCTCTTCCAGCTACTCCTGGGATGAAGAAGTTGATATCAGAGTCTCCTTACACAGAGTGGTACCTAAACGTGTACTCTACCTTTAATTGAGTTTTCACGATACAGCAAGAGCAAGTTTGCACATGGACATAATTCCAAACCCCAAACAATATACTTGGCTTAAAGCTTCAGGTAAAAGCATTAAAATATTTAAAAAAAAATTACCCAGATCTTAGGGCAGGGTGAATGTTCTTTGTGAGTACCTGGAGAACACTCAAAGCAGAAGGTGATTACATATACTTTCTAAAAGATACCTTGAACTCTGCTGAGTCAGTATCCGCGGCAAACAAATTGTCCTTGAGGATGTTGATTGTTCCATAAAGTGTTACTGGGACTGTTTGGAACACTGCGGACTCTCTCCACTACTATTAAATAAAATGATGCATCCCATATTGTATGGAAAATGACAAGAAATTGGCAATGGAGGGGGGAGGGGTCAGTGGTGGTGCAAGTATGGAAAAATTGAGCAATCATGAAAATCCATGATAACAAATGGGTAGTCTAAATTGAGAGCTACACAATGCATCTGAAATAAAATCCCACTCAAAGAGATAAGCATCCTTTCTGCATAGAAAACACAAATAAAACCATACCTCGTGCTATTTCTTGCATCAAAAAAAAAAATTGCACCTAAAATTTTTAAGTGGCTAGAGATCTTTCTCAAATAAAGAACAAACACACCCAGATATGGTTCAACTCACTCCTGAGTCACAGAGGCCAAAATCTTTGCAAGGTTCAAAGAGAGACAGGATGTTTATATAGATAACAGGAACATCCAGTTAACATAGTTAGTGCTTCAACCAACGACGTACAAATCCTTTCAGGTTTAAGCCAACCTGTAACTCCTAGGGACTAAGATGAGAGCTTCATAATGGGCCTACTGCAGATTTTTTTTATCCCTTCCTCTCAAACATTTGGAGCTGGCTACTGTCAGAAGCAGGACTAGATAAACCATGGGTCTGATCCAGTAATGCAATTCCTACAGTCCAGGGTGATAGATGATACATAGACCATGCTCTAAGTCCCATTTGAGCCTTATTGAGAGTAGGATTTACAGTAAGTGGTGCATATGCTTTGTTGGCCCTCTGCACAGGAATGAATTTGATCCCTCGTGCACAAAGTTTTACACACCACGTATGTTGTGGACACAGTTGAAAGAAGGAAGGTGATAAATAGGCAAAGATGTAGCTCTGTGCCAAACTACATACTACAGGCAATTCAGATATTAGGTGACACCAAGCCATATGATGGGATTGCAGCCATCTTGCTGCTAGCCAATTAAAATGTGCCTTTTAAAATACCTGTATTCTCTACATTACACACCCCAACCCATACAGGGTCTGACCTGAAGTCTGTTGAAGTCAATGGGGAGTCTATGGACTTCAGTGGGCTTTTAGATAACCCCAGATTTACCACAGTAGTCAAGTTTCAGAGTAGCAGCTGTGCTAGTTTGTATCTGCAAAAAGAACAGGAGTACTTGTGGCATCTTAGAGACTAACAAATGTATTTGAGCTACAGCCCACTTCTTTGGATTCCCAGTCAGGAATCTGATCTGCATGGAATTGCCCACTTTTTGCTCCTTAAATGCTCTCATTACATTAATTTTCTTTACTCAATATTTATTAATGTTTGCACTTCCCTAAAATAGTAGCTGTAAGGAATGGACTAAACAGCTATTTATTTTAGTGTAGCGTAGCGCATCATCAGTACCCATTTATTCATTTTCCAACTTCCTGAAGCGACATCCTTAAGTGAATCCCAGGAAATATCCCTATATTTGCCAAAAAGTTTCTCCTCATTTTCAAGCATATGTATTTTACTCTGCATCACCATAACACCATCATAATGCAGCACGGTCTGGAGGAGTGAGCACATGGGGTAGACAGGGTGTCACAAATTCTAATCCTAGCTCCACTTCTGCCTCACTCTGTAGCCTTGGGTAAGTTTTCCCTCTTTCTGTCTCAGTTTCCCCAACTCTGTAAAGAGAATAATGCTTCCCCACTTTCCTCAGCAAGGGGTTGGGAGGGTTAATTAATATGCTTTCAACATATAAAGCTATATGAAATTCCTAAATATCATCATTAATCTAACCAAAAACAAGCAATAAAAGATATATTTAACAACGTCTTTCTATCATACCAAACTGTTACGCTTTTCATAGAAAACACTGTCTGAAATTGAGCTGCAATAGAGGAATGGATTGGCTGAACAAGCTCTAAGAAAAGGAAATCTGGAAGAGACTAAATAAAAACATCAATACACAGAACTGACAGCTTGTCAAGACAGAGGAAAAAGAAATAGGCATGACCCAGTCAGCAAGACAACCACACCTCTGGAAGCAGATCAAAACCTTTGCCAAATGATCAAAGCGATCTCAGGAACAGCAAGTCATTTGTTTAAACAGGGAATCCCTAAACCCATACTATTGAGCTAGTTGTAGCAGATGAAAATCTTGATAAGAGTTTGGAGCAATCAGCACTGCAAAGACTTGTGTAATAGAAAACAAGAAAGCTGCTCCACAAAGGGGCTCCCCCGCCCCTCAATTCCTTTATTACTGTTGGTCAGGGCTGGCTCCAGGGTTTTGGCCGCCCCAAGCAGCAAAAAAAAGCCGCGAGCGTGATCTGCAGCGGCAAATATCACATATCACCTACCTTTGTCATTCTCTACATTTCCATTGTAGAGAGAATTAAAAAAAAAAAGAAAGAAAGAAAGAAACCAGAGGTGAATTATACAAATACTATGGTCTAGATGGTAGCTTTGCAATCCACCTTGACTAAGGGGTGGCCCAGGCCGCACTGTTCACAATCTTGATATAAGAGGCTCCCCTGAATGCAATACGGGAAAGACAGGTTTGGTGGCATAGCATTATATGGAAGAGATTGTATATAGAATCGACTGAGACCAGTGTTCTGAGTCAAGAGGACTAAGCAATAAAATCTGTGTGGATATAAATTTCTCATCACATTGATGCAAATGTACTAGCAGTGTTATACTACTGGTCTCCTGGCTCGGAAAATCTTTCCTGGACAATGTTGAGGAAGATCAAAGAGGCAACTAAGTCTAATAAAACATTAATGATCTGTATATAAACTGGTCAAATGCCACAATAAGACAAGGTTGACAGAAGCAATTTCTTGTATCTTAAATGATTGCTTCTTGGGACAGCTGGCTTTAATGCACATAAGAGGAGAGGCTATTCTTGACATAGAAATTGGTTCAAGGACTAAATACAGTTGAGCTAATAAGTAACAATGTCGACAATACTCTGCCATGTATTGATATGAGGAAAAGAAATTCTGGAAAAAAAATCACTTTAATCTTGGACCACAAACATCAGAATGTTTCCCACAAAACAAAGTTTCAAAAAAAGTATAATTTATATTATATTTAATAATTCCAAATGATTTGTTTTGTGGGATACTTCAGAATTTTAGCTTTTCTTCTGATTCTGAAGAAAAAGAGAAAAAAAAATGAGAATGTGTATTTTCCACAGAATGGAAATTCTGGTTTTCAGCCATCTCGAATAGCTGACAACAAAACTACTTCTCATTGACAAAAGTTTGATCACTAGCTAGCAAAATGGCATTATCATGCAGGTGGCTTGGATTTGTAAGTGATATCATGGCTCCCTGTTCTTTGGCCAGCATAAACACATCATCAGGACAGTGGTGGGCAACCTGCAGCCTGTCAAGGTAATCCGCAGACGGGCTGCCAGACGGTTTGTTTACATTTGCACGGCCGCTCACAGCTCCCAGTGGCCACTGTTAGCTGCTCCCGGCCAATGGGAACTGCAAGAAACAGTGGCCAGGCTCCCATTGGCTTCCCGCAGCTCCCATTGGCTGGGAAAGGCAAACCATGGCCACTGGAGCTGCGGGCGGCTGTGCAAATGTAAACAAACCATCTGGCGGCCCACTAGTGGATTACCCTGATAGGCCACATGCGGCCTGTGGGCAGCAGGTTGGCCATCACTGCATTAGGGCAATGATACCAGCGATCTTTTAGAGACGAGCACTAACTATTCCTAATTCTATTAATACCTTTATTGGCTGATCAACTGAAAAGCATTGGCATTCTGGAGGGAGACAATATCTCCATTAAATAAATTTAAATATTTTAAAATTAGCATAAAAGTGAAAAGTTAATTGAAACATCATCTTATTGAAGTGAAAGAAGTCAAAATGATAAATTTTGACTTTTTAATGGAATGTTGAAAATTTTGACTTAATCAGCTGGGTTAGAACAGGCTACTCAATAGATCTGCCTATCAGTGAAGTATAAACCTATACAGTATAAATGATACAAGTATTTTAGATAAGATCCCTTATGTTTAAGATAATGGCAACAATATGTTAAGTTCCAATAGCGGTTTGCTTGTCTTCTAAAAAAAAATTGAAGTTATGTCATTTTCTTCAAGTAATTACACACCACATTCCAGAGATACTGAAATTTGAAACAGAAAGCCCCTGACAGTTTCACTTGGGATTTCCACATTTGCCAAAAAATGTCTGTACTTGATAACATAATTGCATTTGGCTCAACTTTTGAGTAATAATTCAGTCAGTTTTTTTAATAAGTGAATTGATCTGTAGCAATTCAAACATATTGATTCATCTACAGCTAAATAATCTTTTAACCTTAAAACAATACAATCATTTCCTCCACAAATTTACTCTATAAAGTGGAAGGGTGAGAGAGTGATACATACCTAACTACATTTGGCACTCTTCGCCAGTAATGGCAGATAAATGCATTTGCACAGTCTAGTTTATGGATGCAGGCCCTGATCTAGTGCCCACTGAAACCAATGGGCAGATCCCATGATTAAGTCAGTGGACTTTGGATCAGCCAAGTACTTAAATATTTTGCAAGGAGTTTGGAAGACAAGAAACAATGGGAAATGTTTCTGAATGTCAGGGGTTATTCCTGATTCACACTGACTCCAAGAACTGCACAGACACCTATTACACAAAAACTGTATGCTGAAGATTTGGAGGTCTTTTTTGTTTTGTTTTGTGCATTTGGGGTGGAAACAGGTGCTTGAATTTGGGCTTTGCCCAAGTGTGTGTCTGGAGGATCTCAAGTTTTCATTAAACAGGAATGTGACAGTTAGGCAGGTTGAAGTAAATCTGTGTCTAAGTCACTGTTATTTTAGGTCATCATTTTCTATCGCTGTGCTCCATGAACCTGCCTAACCACCTCGCCGTCACAGACCAATATAGTTGGGAGGGGGAGGGCGGGGGAAAAGAAGTGAAAAAAAAAATCACTAAATATTCGAGATGCTCTTGCCTTGCTTTATGATGTTATTGCGGTACTTGTCAACATGGCAGCACAAAGACTTCCTCTGGAGCCTGTAGTATGCGAAAGCCTCAGGGTAAGACCATGGAGCAGCGGGATGTGCTCTCTGCCAAGCCACAGGACTATCAACTATTGCAGATTCCTTAGTGCAGCATTGAATTCATGCCACCAACCTCACAGCAAGAATGACTGGAGCAGACAATGAAGCGAACACTCTGAGATCAGTTCAGAATAACGACCAGGTGGCTTTCAACAGGCCCTCCAAAAAGCTGCAAAAATCAGGCCATTAGATGTAATTCTTCCCCCGACCCCCTTTTGTAAATGTTTACTTTCAGAGCTGAGTTTTATTTGCCTGGGGGTGCAGGATGGTGTGGTTCATTATGAGATGGAAGTTGTGAGAGAAAGTTTCTTTTTCCCCCTTGGATTAAAGCAAGAAGGAAGAATTCTGTCTCACAGGAAAAGGAGTTGAGCCATATAAAAAGAAAAACATACTTATCAGGCAAGTTTCCTGCCTTCACCCCAAATCAAACACTTTGCTTTAAGGAAAGTTTATATTTAAGGCCTCAAGGCTTCATTTATGCAAATCATTAAAAAAAGGTTGACTGGCTCTTTTTGGGGGTAGGGGAGGGGGAAATGGAGGAAATTAAAAGAGCTCCTTCTTGGGCTTTTCTACACCAAACATCTTACTCGCCTTTGTCATGTCTCCTCTCACTCTACTTCAGAGACCAAATCGTTTTAGTCTCTCCTCCTCATGCACATAAACACACAAGCCTCCAATTGTTTTTGTTGCCCTTTTTCCAGACCCGAGTCTTTTCCAGCGAGGAGTCTTTCAAGATAACAGAACCAAATCTAAAGTTCTGTATTCACACGAAAGGGAACATCAATTTACACAAAGATATTCAATTGTTTTCTGTATTATCCCATATCTCCTATTCAATACAGCCCTCACTGCTGTCATGCACTGAGCAGTCATTGCCCATTGACAGTATGAGCTTTCAACTAATTCAAAATGCATCAGCAGGTACAAGGAGTCTAAATTACTCCATCCAATATACTCTTATTTGAACTTGCCCAAGTTAAATTCCATCTAGCGATGTGTTGCCAAGCTACCTAAGGGACCAATTCTACTGCCTTATGCAGCCCACCTTCTCTAGGATTCCCCTCCCCTCACCCTGAAGAAGCGGGAAGAGTTGAGAACAGACAGCAAGGTATTTCATATTAGGGATGAAGATTGTAGAAGGAGGTGGGGCTGGTTGGGCCTTAAGAAATGGACTAATTCCATTACACAAGAGTTAACCAAGCACGAGGAACAGCAAATCTCTTGTCAGAAAGAACAAGGAGTCTGGTGGCACCTTAAAGACTAACAGATTTATTTGGGCATAAGCTTTCGTGGGTAAAAAAACCTCACTTCTTCAGATGTATCTGAAGTGAGGGTTTGTTTTTTTTTACCCACGAAAGCTTATGCCCAAATAAATCTGTTAGTCTTTAAGGTGCCACTGGACTCTTTGTTGTTTTTGTGGATACAGACTAACACGGCTACCCTCTTATTGTCACAGATGCCCTCCCCAAACCTTTCTGCTCTCACCTTCAATTAGAATCATATAGCCGGAGGACCTCTTGAGGCAAGGCAGAAGGGGAGCATTTAAAAGAAAAGTGAATTAGGAAATAAAACTGCCCAGGGGGTCACAAACACTATAGATTTAATTAATACATTTTAACATTGAAAATTCACCAGGAGGGTTTCTTCTGCTGTGCATTTGTTTCTGTACTTGATTACACAAAGTCCCTTCCTGTATCAGTTGATTAATCTCTCTTTTTTTAATGACTCTTATTCAGTCTGTTCACCCAGAAATGACACTTTGCAAGGATAACCCACCCAGTGAAACAATTAATCCTGTTAATTAATTTGTATTGACTTTAAAAGCAAGAAAAAAATGTTAGTGTCACCCCCCCTTTCGCTGCTCCCCCCATTGTCCCTTATTCTTTTAAGAAGTCATAGCAGGGGGGAAAAAAAACCTTTGATTCAGTGCAATTCTTTCTTAATCACTAGTGGGGTAGCGTAAACTTTGGACTCAGAATTCTCAACACCTGTCCTCTCTGGGACCAAGCTTCTTGAAAACTGGGGGAGGGGGTTAATGCTGGTATCTTTGCTTTTATGAGGGAAGGGGATTATAAAGTTGATTGACAGCTGCCCCACACTGCCAGCTTAAACTCAATTTTTTCACATGTGCCTTGTTCACAATTTCTTTTTCTTATTGTCCTAAGTGCAAAGAGCATGAAGAAGAAGAAAATGGTTATTGTTGTTCCGCTGATGCTGAGTTCTGTTCATTTTCCAGTTGCTATAAGAAAACAAATCCCATTAGCCTTGCCTCTGCTACTGGATGTCCTCCAGGGAGGCCAGGGGTTGGTCAAGCAGTATTACACATCTTCCAATAGGATAGCAAGAAGGATTGACTAGAGTTGCATGCAGTGCACATGTAACTGGGATAAAAGATTGAACTCTAGAAGATTTCAGTGTTGGGCACATGTTTCTATCTAAAGTGCTCATAACTGTGTGGCAGGCCCCCCATATGCACTGGATTATGCCCAGAGGAGTCTGAGCTGTGTAAGAAGGGACTAACAAAAGAGGTGCCATCACAACTGCGGTGACTGTTGGCTACTCCATAAATTCCACAAGCAGCCCATGCAGATGAGTGACAGGAAGTAAGACTAGGAAGAGGAATGACCACTGCCCCCTCACCAAGAAGTTATGATGACTATGGGTGTGGATTTCTTGAATGTAAGGGAGAAAAGCAGCCAGAGGATCTGTGGATGTTTCCATTACGTAAACATCCTCCCCACAGGTTCAAGGCATTTATCGAACCCATTCTCAGCTTAGAGGGAGTTCATGGTTCAGCATGAATGTTATACATTCATCCCATTCATTTTGTGTTGGTTGTTCCATATATTTGCTGCCTTTCTGTCCTAGAAGTGGCTCAGTGGTTCCTTGATTATTTCATATTATTTATATAAAAGTGCATTGGTACCATTAGGATGAAAGGCACCATATAAAAGGGGCATAGGTGTTACAGAAAAATTAAGGGCCCAACCCACAACACCAATTATTATAAACTAGACATTTTCCCCTTCATTTGATAGTATTTATAGCTTTCAAAAAATGGTTTACCCATCATGTGTCCGTTAGAGCAATCCTAAAGCATGGGTGGTTGCTGTATTGAAATTAATGCTTTTATACAGTGGAACAGCAAAATATTTCTTACTTCCACAAAGAAATTTTGTCTGAAAACTTAGGTGGAGAGGACAGTGGGGTCAACATGCCGATTTGCCCAATTGGTAACGATTTCATGAAACGTGAAATTTTAATCAAATCCGTTATGGATGAGAAAGCCAAGAGGGAAGAATTTTAGCCAATTTTGGGATCTCAGTGGAGCAAAGGGTCTTGGATACAAAAGTTCTTGCTCACAGTTGTTCAATGGTGAAAGCATTGAAACTAAGGTATTTGCACTTCTGTTTGTTTAAGTAAGACAGAAACAGAACCTCATCAGTGACAGGAAGCATGAAGATTTGTGGAGGATCAGAGGGGATAGGAAGAGTTGTCAAGTAAGTGAGGGGAGAGGAAATAAGCCCAAAGATCAAATGGGTTGGATAAAGATTACTTGAGAAGCTGGACTCCTTACATCTGATCTATGAATTTTGGTCGGCCCTTGATGGGTACTGTCATTGGAAAAAAATATATATATATTTGTAATTAATGTTCCACAAACACATTGAATTATTCACTCTGCTAGTACAGGAGTGCAGATTGTTCTTGTATTGCTTTGATTTTAGTATGTGCTTACTGTGCCTAGATATTTCATCTATATATTTGTAACCCTTCTGCCCATCTAAGTTGGCAGCAACAAGGGCCGGGTTCTGTATCTAGGGGTTCCGTTTCAATAACGCAATGCAAAACCGGCTCGAGCCCCCACCCAGTGACCTGAGACAATTACATACCACCCCCTGGGGGGAGGGATAGCTCAGTGGTTTGAGCGTTGGCCTGCTAAACCCAGGGTTGTGAGTTCAATCCTTAAGGGGGCCATTTGGGGATTTAGTTGGGGATTGATCCTGCTTTGAGCAGGGGGTTGGACTAGATGATCTCCTGAGGTCCCTTCCAACCCTAATAATCTATGATTCTGTGACTTCCCCTCTCGCAAGCATGGAGTCTGAGTGTAACAGAAAGTGTTTAATAACATGAGGTAAATGACATCAGCATTAAATTGGAAAAACACCACAAACAGGATTCATAACACAAACCGTGAGCAAAAAACCCACTCCAGCAAATTGGGCTGTGTCCTTTCCCTTTGGTTCTTGAATCCAGCAACCCAAAAATCACCCAAAGTCTCTTGGGTCCAGCAACCACCCAAAGTCCCAAAAGTCCAACAGACCCCAAAGTCTCGGTCCCTGGCCAGTGCAGCCCCAGAGTAAAAGGGGTGGGGGGGCACGCAGAGTGTTAAGGGGCACCTTACGTGATCCGAGGCTGGCTGGCAGTCTCTCCGTGGAGTTCCGCCACAGCCTTCACCACGAGCCAGTCCACTTCCTGCCGTCCCACAAACTGCTCCATTCTACAAGCTGCTCCGCTCCGCTCACCGACCTGTGAGCCACTCCAGCCGTCCCTGCAAACAGCTCCAGTCGCCGTTCCTTGGGCCGCTCCTCCAGTCGTCCGCACAAATTGCTCCACCAGCTGCTTAGCAATATAGCTTCAGGCTCCCCTACTAGTTAACACAGTACTCCGTGATCTCAGCTCTTAATAACTTTAGCTCTTTTGTGATTTCAGCCCTTAGCAATTTCAGCTCATAGTAGGGGAGCCCCAGTACTAGTGCACCATTGGCTCAAAGTGAATTCAGCTCAGCAGCCTGTAACTAGACTCCTAATAGAATCAAAGTTAGCTCTGACATCCAACAGTGGAGAGAGCTGGTAGTGCAATTGGTGTTTCAAACTCTCAGAGGGGGCCCATACTATCAGGTACAAATACCTGTCCCCATCCTCTTTCAATTCACTGGATTTTGTAACCCATGCCCCTTGTCAAGCAAGTGCTACTTAGGTAATGGTGAAGGACTCACTCAGTCCTTCTGTCATACAACAGTTCCACTGGCCTTGATTCACAGAATCGGGGTAACAAAACTTTATTCTTCCTGCCCCAATAACAGAGAAAACTGGGGATCCCACACCAGCCAAAGTAACCACTTTGAGTTGCTGTTGTTTCATGCCAGGCGAGTGGGTGTGCCTATGCAAACAAGATCAGCCCCTGGAGTTCTTTTCCACACTCACCATAATTCACCACCAGATGTCAGGTTAGAGCTCATCCTGACTCTGCTTACATCTTCATCATATATTTTGTCTCTTGTGAACATAATGCACAATTTTGCAGTGTTCCCTTTGCTTAATAGAAAGGCTGGAAGTTATTGGGGGGAGGGGGAGAAGGGAAAATCTTCATTTTTAAACAACCTGTGGTAAGTGTTACAGAAAAATTAAGGGCCCGACCCACAGCCCCTTAATATCATTGGAAGGGCTCACATTGACTCCACTAGGCCCTGTCTTCCTAGATGCTTCCGCGTTTTTAACTCTTGGTTAAAAAGCGTCAGACAGGACTGTAAAGAGAAGGCTATTTAAAAATGGTCTGCAAAGATGCAACAATCCTGTTTCAATAAGAAAACAGAAAAGGAGAACATTTCTACAGTAGTTCTTTAGTTTTAGATTTTCACATTTTATCACACAAATATCTGTGAGTAAGAATAAGCAATGATTGTAGATGTTCTGCTCTCTGATAAAGGATCACATTTATGTATTTTTCATGTCCTCCATTATAGGATATGGAGAGAAAAAACAGGCACCATTAAAAGAAAAGAGGAGCATTCATTTGATGTATATCACACAGCATATTGCATGTGTCAAGCATGCAAATTTATAGTACAGGCACTGACATCTGAGACATGTACATCACTCTGTGGAAAAACACTGCAATCCCTTTTACCTATGTGATGAAGAATGAGGGTTTATTTCTACTATACAGAAGTGAGCCAAACAACTGTGAATGCTGAGATTCTGACTGTTCAATGTAATTTAAGAGCTCTACCTCATTCTACATGTCTTACTCACACTGTCATCACTGCATCTCACTGCAGTTACCGCACCAGAGTCATACCATACTGTTTGGCTTTTCCCAAGAACATTTTGCAAAAAAAAAAAATTATACTAATTAGTGCAATTTTACAAGTGACTTGCTCAGCACAGTTAAAAATCCTTGCTACTAAATTGCAGTAATTGAATATAAAAGGTCATTACACCAACAACACAGAGAGAATTCAGTCAGCAAGTCCCAGGAGAATTGTGCGTCTTGGTTCAGAAGACCTCTGGGGCAGGACCCTTCCCTTCTGATTTGTCTGTAAAGAACCTAGCACACATTTTGTTCTATGAGAAGGCTAACAAAAGAAGCTACTGTATATTGTAATGTTTACCATTTGGGATATAAAACAATTATGACGTACAAAGGCTAGATTGTTGTCTTGCAATCCAATCCATTAAAAAAAGGTAGCATGAAGTTGCCATGTCCCAGGAATAGGACACAATCTGGTTCATGTCTCAGTCACAACATGGTCCCGGATCCCTCCTTACTTTATAACAATTTATTTGTTCTACTCCTTTCACTTACCTCTACTAGCCCAGCTGCAGGGGTAGGAGGGAGGGCAAGGTTCCCCGAGCTCTGCTTACTCTGCCTTGTCTACCCAGCTGTGTGGAAGGAGAAGCAGCAGCCGCTGCTACCCGGTGGCAACTGCTCTCCCCTCCCCCGAAGGAGATGGGTAGCCTACATGGGGGAGTTAAGAAGGCTGCTTCTGCCTCCTTATTCCCCTGCCTGGATGTACATCCTGAGTCATAGTTAAGCCCAAAGCATTTAAAGATACTAAGACTGAACATCAGATTAACTCCTGGTAAGGGATATCTAGGGTAGGTACAGCATTAAAAAGCCAAGACATAAGGTCAAAAAGCTGAGCTGATGCACTTTAGTGGCTTAGGCTTCTCTTAGGAAGGCTGCAAAGTTGCCACAGATTCAGAGACCCAGTCCTGAAAAGACTTTCCTCACAGTAACAGGACTACTTGTGTGAGTAAGAATTTGCAGGCCCAGAACCCTCAGACCTCTCTCTCTCCGAAAGAAAAAGAAGTGCCATGACTATCACTCCTATCATGTGACTTTCCTCACGATTGAATCGGACATTGGAGTTGGCTAGTGGAATGGCTTCATGCCAATGGGTAATTGACAGGTTGTCTTAGATGACATCAATTGCTAAGTGCTGTGCATGCAATCTGGCTTGCACCTGTCACTCCCAGATTTATCGACATCCCACCACTGAGAAATGGTTCTGCTTACCACCATCAAATACGTTGCCACATTGTGACCTGTTTTTCCACGTGATCTGTAAATCCCAGAGACCCTAATGCTCCTTGGAGAAACTAAGCTGCATACCCATAAATCAATGGGACAGTTGCACAGTGAGCCAGTCCCTAGGCTCCCTCTTCTTGGCATGGTTCTTTGTGTTACTTGCTCTTCCCCCATACACAATAGCACCCTGACCCCCAGTAGGGGATGGCAAACACCAGGAGGACTTTGTGCTAGCTAAGGCCATCTACATAGACCTGCTATCCTAGGAGGCAGTGTACTGTAGAGATCCTCATAGCCCCACTCAACTCTTTCAGCCTACACACAAGCCCTGTTTTCTTTAACTATCTCCTTCAGCCTCTTTCAGATTTCTGGCACCCACCACCCCTTTTGTGGCTTCTTCCCCAATATCCTCTCTGCATGCAATGTCCTCCTTATCCCAGTCAATTAGGCCTCCAACCTAACTTAATCCAAATCCCTGCTATGTATTCATGCCCTCTGTGAGGCTCTGACACTAATCCATACCTTGTGCACCCCAACATAAAAGAATAAATAGGGATTTTATAAAAAAGCCACACATTTTCCACTGGGTCTCCCGGTGCATTTACTCGTAACTGTGGGGGTCTTAGATTGTTAGGCATGGACTGTCTTTATATTCAGGGGCCGCCTAGAGGATTCAGGGGGCCTGGGGCAAAGCAATTTCGGGGGCCCCTTCCATATAAAGAGTTGCAATACTATAGAATACTATATTCTCGTGGGGGCTCCTGCGGGGCCCGGGGCAATTTACCCCACTTGCTGCCCCCCGCCCCCTGGCAGCCCTGTTTATAGTTGTCTTATACTAAGGGGTTGTAGATCACCAGCACTTGAAAAATCATGAAACACATTGTCTGCCTCCATCTCTTCTCGCTCCAACCTGGCTCCACCCAGCCCATGGAGCGCCCATCAAATGGCATGCCCATGGGAGGCTTTAGCAGGCTCAGAGTAGGGGATAGTGGAGAGAAAAAACAAACAAAAAACAAAAACAAAAAGCCCACAAACCATGCTATGGAACTTATGCTCTCCCACATCCATGTTCTCAGATCAATTTTTGCTCTGCTCCACCAGTATAAATGGAGGGGGAAAACGCAGCCCAGAATGTCTAGTACTGTGTTTATGTAACATCCATGTATATGAGTTGGGCTCTTCTTACATCAGAGCATTAATATATCTGCGCTGCAATAGAACACCTGGATTTTTTTTCCTTTCAAGATATTTTCCTTCTTAGCTATTATTGATTACACTGGCATTTGAGGCCTGAGGCAATAATTAGCAATCTTTGCAACTGGGAACAGCAATTCTGTTTTCTGGAACTCCTGCCAATTTCTCTGGCAAAAATTCAGCTAATTTAAAACATGGTGTACTCAATGACTGGTGTCTACAACACGGTAGGATACCTGGGACACTAATTAACAGAACAAATGGAAGGAACTAGACCAATAATTTCCACAGGTAGATGATTTTTTCCCCTTCTAGTGACAAAAAAATTGTTTGCTTCAAGCCATTAACACAAAACACACAATTCAAAGGCTTGGCACCCAAACTTTTCAAATGGTATCTCTGTGTTTCCCATGGGCCTGGACCCAAAGCCCATCAAACTTAATGGGAGCTCCATACACACTGTCCTTACAAGATATTTCTCAAAAGGCCAGTCTTCCTTCCTCCTAACCCAAACAGCAGGAAAAAGAGAACCCGGGGAAGCAGACAACAATTTTTGTCATCGTGGATTCTATGATGCTACACTTCACTGGCATCCTATTCTTCCTTCATTAGATCTCACTCTTTCCTACATTAAAGGGCAAGTTGTAGCTTTGGGCAGATATGCTAAACACTGGTACATCCATCCGTATGGACAACTCCAAGTTCTCCTTTAAGGCAGCTCTCCTTGAACCTTTAGTCATATCCTCTTATGACAAGAGCTTGGAAGCCTACGTTAACTTATTATGCATCATTTATATTGCGGTAGTGGCCTCCCCCAAGTCAAGGCCCCCTTGTGCTCATGTATGTTTGTACAGCACCTAAGTGACAGACACTGCTCCAGAGAGCTTAAAATAAAATCTGGCAATACAATTTATTTCAGGTCTGAAATGCCTCTACAGACTGTTCTAGTTTTATATGAGAGGAATTAACCAAACAGCTCCCCATGGAAGACTGCACAAAATTTGCTAGATTTCTATAACAGAAGAAAGAAGCATAAATCAGTCTCCTCCCCTCCCCCAACCCCAAGGAGATACTGACCAATTTATGGTCTGACTTTCAGCTCATTGTAACAAATTTGCAGTTGTTAGACACCTGACATTTACGATCTTGGGCCAGTAAAGCGAGTTAATTTTTAAATTAATATGCCCTGTACCCATGGCCAAGGAACTTCTAAATATACAACACATGATCTTTTTCATGTTTCTGTCACAAAATGCATTAATTTTACATTGCCTACATAAAGAGTCTTTCAGGAAGCTTTTCCTAATGAGGTCTCTACTTTTATTTGAAATTCAATTATACCTTGGCTCGTATGACAACAGGAAATTAATACATTTAACATTTAGGCCAGCTGCTCTTCAGAGCAAGCATTCAAATCTGGCTCCACTCATCCTTTTTTTAATGGTACCAAGTAGCAAGAATTAAGATTTCAGCTAGTCTGGCTTCATGTATCAAAAAGTCTGTAGTAACATGTAGTCTGGCTTCATGTAATATCTAATCGAGCCTCTAGCTCCTTGCAAGTAACTCAGCAGCCAGAAATCGGTCAGCTAATATTCAGTTTTCAGTTCTGGTTGTCCTTCAGCAATTATAGCTAGTGGAATACAGTACAGCGTCAGATGAAAACTCATTGCATGCCAACTGTGGAAGGGATATATGACAGGAAAAAGAGTCCTTGTCCCAAAGAACTTGCATTTAAGTAGATGCAGACAACATTCACTGAGTCCTCCAGCAAAAGGAGCAGGTTTTAGAACTCTAGGACCATATCCTGGACTGAACTGCACATGACCCCACCTTTAATGACTTTAAAGGAGTTCTAGGCAAGTGCCGGGGTCAGCCCATGCAGTCACTTGCAGGATCAGGAGCGGTGTTTATTTAAGTCTCCCTACTTTAATGGCTCGGCAGGTTAGTATTTAGGGACATTATGGAAGAACACTATGAGAAAATTTAATTAGTGGCTTACTGTCATTTAACAGGACCCTTCTGTCTGCAGAACAGTGGAAGAGGGCCTTGAGAGCCCCCATGTTATCAGTCTGCTGGATTGAGCCTCCTTGGGCTAGTCTTAGGGAAAGATTCTGCCAGACCACAGAATCCAGCCCTATGTTTGATTTGCCAGATTCATTTATGGCGCAATCTCATTGACATGAATGGAATTACACAGCGGATGAATTTGGCCCTAATGAACCTCTGTAATTAGGCAGCACACGAGGTGAACTACACATTCCAAATCAAGAAGGTAAAGGATAGATTTTTTTTGTCTCCCTTCTAAACTCTAGATTAAATGTGGTTTTGTATTAAAAATCACCAAAGCTCAAATATTCTGATTGGGTTGAACTTTTGATTATTTCTATCCAATCCCTCTTCCTATATGGCACCATTTCTTCTCGCCATCCTGCTGTATTAACTGATTTTTTAAAAAGATGAAGGAAAACAAAACTTCACTGCATGAGAGACTGCTGTTACTCACTCCTTACTGCCAGATATATCTAGTAGAAAATAGTTGGATTGCGTGCAGGAACTGCCCAAAGGCAGTTTTATCCTTGAGGATAAAATCAAAACCCCTCCCAAATAAAATCAAGCAGTCAAGGATGACTAGATTAACAGACAGTAAGTATTTGCAATTAAAAAAAGAAGTCCTTCAAAGGACAGGGCAGGTTCCCCCCCCCCCCCCCCCACACACACTTTACTATACATAGGTGGACAACAAAAGGAATAGGCACATACTGAAGTCCAGTTGACTTCAATGGAGTTAAACATATGCTTGAAGTGTTTTTCTGAAGCTGGGCATTATTTTTCCAGCACGTAAGGTGGAGTTTTCAAAAGTGCTGAGAATTGGCTGAGCTCTGCTGCCACTGTATTTAATAGTAAGGCTCCCATGAACTTCAGTGGGAACAGAGCTATATAGTGCTATGATCCCTTGAAAATACCACCCTAGATCTCTCTGCATTCTGCAGAGTTAACCATGAAAATAAAGATTTCCTAGGATGCAGATGCTGTCAGTATTTGACTTGTTGCGCTGTATACTTGTGCGTGTCTGCACATTAGAGAGCGTGAGCAGGAAATAAAAAGTACTGTTTTTCCTTTTAAGATGCCACCGAATTAGCACATTTAATGGTTGATTGGAAACACTCAACTTTTGTGCCTCACAGCACTCTGGAGTTGTATCATCATATTGCAAATCCACTCTGAATGCACCTTATGTACCACATGCAAACAACATCTATACATAAATCATAGGAAAAGGGAAAATGCAATTCTCTTTTCATGGATATTGAATCTTACACAGTCATTTTTAACTTTTATTGTAAGAATTATGACATATGAAGAGCCACCTTTAAGATAGCAAGCTAAATACAGTTTCTAAAATGAAATGTTCTAGTCATTTCCTTTACAACATTCCATCCTGAATTGCATGTGGTTTAAACAGGAGATAGGTAAACATATTGATGCAATTTCTATGTAAATCATTGAGCAGTGCTTCACCATTTTAGCACAACTGGAATGCGAACGAAATTGCAAAATGCTAATTAGATAATCACTAGCTGTAGAAGATAATTCCATTTATTATGCGTGGATCAGGAACAAACAAACAATACAATCTGCAGAGGTATTTGAAATCAATATCCTCTCGAGGAATGGAATACATTCAATAGCAGTTCCTTTGCACACCTCATGCTTGGCGCTGGGGCAAGTTTTATTTTTGACCTAGTTGCACTGCATGTTTCACTTGGAGGACTTATTAGTATTGTTCTGATGCTTCAGATTTCTTCAAAAACACATATCACTTTTGAGATTTATTCTCTGTGGGTTTTCCCCCCCTCCATATTAGCTTCCATCTGCACAGAGTACAGTGTGCATTAATAAACCATTCACAGCATTAAAGCTTGGTGATGAATCATCAGATTAACAGCCAGACTTTCCATGGTTTCTACTCTAAACATCTTTGTTGTTCATCTTATGTTTTTTTGCCTTGCTTTAGGGTTTTCTGCTTTTTAGTCAGTCATTCTGACTGAGTTATTCTGTGAATTACAATTTCCAATTTTACCAGGCATCATCCATCTTCTTTCACAGTCAGATTTGCCTAGGTAGGCAATTGTTCACAGTGAAGTCATGCCATAACTTCAGATCTTATATCCCAATTCAATGTCTGGATTGTGCTGGAAACGCATAGTAAAGGCGGCAGTAATGTTACAATTAAGCTAATTAACTCTGTTACAGTAATGATGGCCTAATCTGTTCAACAAGGGTGCCTATTTTGGTCCTGCTTGGCAATGATTTCTCTGCACATCTTTCCTGCTCGCCTAGCTGAAATGCCTCCATTTTATTTAGGAAATAATCAAGCCCCACTGTTTCAGGCCATATGCCAACCTCTAGCTATTCAAGTGTAGGAAGATAATCCATGGAGCAGGTTATCCCATTATGGTCTACTGCAGGGTTGCTTGTAAGCACCTTCCTCTGAAGCAGCTGGTACTGCCCATCTTGAGAACGAGATACAGGTCTCACCCAGGAGGCCACGTCTCTAGGGAAAGATTCCAAAGAATCTTGTTTTCTTGAGATGTCAGCAGGACCAATCCAGCATCCAGTAAAGACAACGGGAGTCCTTATACAAGTTTCACTGGGCACTTGATTAGACCTGGAGGGTATGTCTGCATTGCAATTACAAACCTGGACTGGTGGGGCTAAGGCTAAGGGGCTACTTACAGTATAGACGCTGAGGCTTGGGCTGGAGTGAAGGCTCTAGGAACCTGTGGGGTGGGAGGGCTCCAGAGTTGCAATTAAAAGTCCAGGTCAGCTGACATGGGCCAACCATGGGTGTCGTGCAGTGTAGAAGATTCCCTTACACTGATGGGATCCACTGAGGCAATCTTCTTCATTTTCCATTCATTCATGTTTTATATCTTTGTTATTCCGCTAATACTCATTTCTTCAGTTATCCTACTGAAACCCACTGACTCTCCCCTATGACTTCCATCCTAAAAGCATAACCTCTAGAAAGCAGTAGAAATGAGAGTATCAAGAGAGTAGCCAAACATCTGAGTACCAGAGGCTCCATCTTCACAAGAATGATAGCAAGAAAGACAGGATGGATTATTAAAGATATGTGAATCTTTCTAGGGTTGCTTCCATCTCTGAGGTCTGGTCTATACTACCCGCCTGAATCGGCGGGTAGAAATCGACCTCTCGGGGATCAATTTATCGCGTCCCGTCGGGACGCGACAATCGATCCCCGAATCGGCGCTCTAACTCCACCAGCGGAGGTGGTAGTAAGCGCCGCCGACAAAAAGCGGCAGAAGTCGATTTTGCCGCCGTCCTCACAACGGGGTAAGTCGGCTGCAATACGTCGAATTCAGCTACGCTATTCACGTAGCTGAATTTGCGTATCTTAAATCGACTCCCCGCTGTAGTGTAGATGTACCCTAAGAGTCAAGCTTCAAATCCCAGTGTAAGTGATAACTTGATCATTTAGTTTAGATAGTGTTGATGCTTTTGCTTATTGTCCTCTACCTCTTGCCATGTATGATGCAGCTAAGATAAGCAACTGTCTTCTACTTCTGCCTGCAGATAAAATTCAAAGACACATATGGTTAGATTCTCTGCTGGTTTAAGTAGCCATTGTTCCAATGAAGTCAAGGTTTACATGTGCTAATAATCCACAGATTTTTTTTAAGAAGAATATGGAGAGTAGAAAGAATGTCGCTTACAACATTCTTGAATCATACAAACTGGAGAGATTTGGAACATAAAAGATGCAAATTGCTGCCACAGTTTTGGCTTGCACAATGTATTGGGGCCAAATTCATTGACCATATTAGCGTTAGCCTGCTATATAGAAGATAAACATACTTGTGGGTGCACATAAGTGAATCTTTCAGCTTGTTCTCAGGGCTAATATACCTGTACCGCTCCTGACTTTTCTGTTTGCTGAGGGTTCTCAGCATCTCTCAGAATTAGTCAGATATTGTGAATTGACTCCTAACTTTATAGAAGATCTGTTCCTTTCAGGTGCTGAGTGCTTCCTTCTCCTTTTTTAATATATGTGATCACATTTTTGGGTCCAGAAAAATACCCACTGAGTTCACAACAAGTTTTCCTTGATTAAGTTTTCCCAAGATTGGGAATCATTTTTAAAAAAATAAATAGTTTGCATCTGATGTATACAAAAGAAAATCTCAGCATGTAAAAGCCCACAAATGTATGCTGTAAAAATTGATATACTCTACAACACCATCATATATTCTCTTGCTCTCATATATAGTAATTTGTTACCTAATAAACAGATTAGAAAAATGCCTAAAGATGTAGAAGAGTCTGAGTATAAGGTCAGAAGGGACTGCCAAGTCATCTTGTATACCACAGGCCACAACCACCACCCCCCAACACTCAACCCAAGTTGCAAATGGACTATGTGGATTCCTTGTTCTCATTTTTCTCTGTCTCATCAAGTAACCAGTCTTTCAGCAAAATGTATGAAACAGTAGAAGGTAAATGGGTCAGTCCAACTCTTAAATGCACAAGTTAATTAAGCTGTTGAATACAATAGAGAGGCACTGCATACTAATTTAAGTGCTGAGTAAGCAATTCCTGCAATGAATCCTGAAGCATATTCTAGAACAAGTAATATAAAATTTATTTAGGATTCTGTCAGTATCTGGAGTCTTGCCATGTTATAATGAGTTGGTTGAAGATCAGATTTCCTCTCTAGTGACCAAAATATACAAATTATAGGTTGCTTGGGAGAAGCATGTGTAAGTAAATTAGGGGGAGAAATTAAAAAATATGATTAAGCTTTCTTTTTTTCCTTCTTTTTTTTGCAGACTGAAGGTCTACATTGGCAAGCAATATATTTAAAAACATAATTTAAATCACACAGCTTAGATTTTAAGGCAAGGCCCTTGTTAAAAGAAGAGTTATTCCCACAATGTTAGTGTTATTTCTATAGCTAGAAAGGCTAGTTACTGCAGTCATAAAATCTTGGATCAGAATATAAATTAATGTCTTTGCTCCTCCCCCCCATAAGTAGATGAGAACCCTACCTTTTTAGAGAGTTGATTTGGAATATTTGTTCAGAGAATTGATTTAGTTATGTTCTGTACTAGGTTGGCATGTATTTCCAAGGATAGAATACACTCAGCACCATAATAGACAGGTGCCATAGGGGGTTAAAAGTAGAATCAGGCCTTTTATTTCTAGGGAACTGAATGAAATGGGAATTTTGTGCTTCTCTCAGCACATCTGTAGACTGGAGGTATTTCTTGACACATGCACTTCTCCTAATCTAAATTGTAGTTTGTATTATATATTTATTTTACACACATACCTGGACTCACAGAATGCCCTCTCTTAAAAGCTACTTCTATAATCTTTGATGATTGGTTACAAAAAGAAACTGGTAGCTTCTCATTGCAAGGTGATGGTTTAGTAGTGTCAGCGAATGGTTAAAACTGCAGGAATTTTTCATCAGTGGGGGGGAGGGAAAGGGAGGGGAGAGAGAGAGAGAGAGAGAAGCTAAGGCTTTCCAAAGTGCCACAGTGTTTTTCTAGTATCAGAGGGGTAGCCGTGTTAGTCTGAATCTGTAGAAAGCATCAGAGGGTCCTGTGGCACCTTTAAGACTAACAGAAGTATTGGGAGCATAAGCTTTCGTTGGTAAGAACCTCACTTCTTCAGATGCAAGTAATGGAAATTTCCAGAGGCAGGTATAAATCAGTCTGGAGATAACGAGGTTAGTTCAATCAGGGAGGGTGAGGTGCTCTGCTAGCAGTTGAGGTGTGAACACCAAGGGAGGAGAAACTGCTTCTGTAGTTGGATAGCCATTCACAGTCTTTGTTTAATCCTGATCTGATGGTGTCAAATTTGCAAATGAACTGGAGCTCAGCAGTTTCTCTTTGGAGTCTGGTCCTGAAGTTTTTTTGCTGTAAGATGGCAACCTTTACATCTGCTATTGTGTGGCCAGGGAGGTTGAAGTGTTCTCCTACAGGTTTTTGTATATTGCCATTACTGATATCTGACTTGTGTCCATTTATCCTCTTGCGTAGTGACTGTCCAGTTTGTCCAATGTACATAGGAGAGGGGCATTGCTGGCACATGATGGCATATATAACATTGGTGGACATGCAGGTGAATGAGCCGGTGATGTTGTAGCTGATCTGGTTAGGTCCTGTGATGGTGTTGCTGGTGTAGATATGTGGGCAGAGTTGGCATCGAGGTTTGTTGCATGGGTTGGTTCCTGAGTTAGAGTTGTTATGGTGCGGTGCGTGGTTGCTGGTGAGAATATGCTTAAGGTTGGCAGGTTGTCTGTGGGCAAGGACTGGCCTGCCTCCCAAGGTCTGTGAAAGTGAGGGATCATTGTCCAGGATGGGTTGTCGATCACTGATGATGCATTGGAGAGGTTTAAGCTGAGGACTGTAGGTGATGGCCAGTGGAGTTCTGTTGGTTTCTTTTTTGGGCCTGTCTTGTAGCAGGAGGTTTCTGGGTACATGTCTGGCTCTGTTGATTTGTTTCTTTATTTCCTTGTGTGGGTATTGTATTTTTGAGAATGCTTGGTGAAGATCTTGTAGGTGTTGGTCTCTGTCTGAGGGGTTGGAGCAGATGCGGTTGTACCTCAGCACTTGGCTGTAGACGATGGATCATGTGGTGTGTCTAGTGTTTTTCTAGACATCAGAAATATCCCTGTCTGATGTATTAGCCTTTTAACATTTGTCAGCCATCTATATGGCTTCTTGGCTTTCAGTACCTCTGGAGAGAGTAGCTTGTCTTCCTATATAACACCTAGCACAATGGGGCCCCGATTCTGATAGAGTTCTTTGGAAGCTACTGCAATACAAATAGTAAATGAATAAAAGTGAATAATAAAGAATATTTGCCAGGGTCCCATTTCAGTATAACCAGGAATCATCAGCAGTTCCATAACCTTTGATGAGCGAAACTATTTGAGACATTGTCTATGAGCTCATGGGCAGGAAGGAAAGGATGGATCTTAGGGCATGATGGGACAGAACTCAAGAGAAAGCAACATTAAGCTTGAACTGAACAGCAACATCCAGGTAGAGGGGATGATGATTGCCTTCACCAAGCTACTTCAACAAGACTCCCTCACCCAAAGAGGACTTCAGTTCAGAGTGGACCATGCAATCTTCTCTTATCCCCCTCCAGGTTTTGCTGAAGCTGGAGTTGGAGGAAAGGACCATTGTGTGGTCTCTTCCTTCCTAGAAATTCTATGCCTCCTACAGGGAAACTCCAGCCCTCACTAAGTCAATGAGTTTTGTCATTGATTTCAATGGGGACAGAACGTGATCCATAGAGTATGGAAAGGGCACGATATGCTCAAAAAATCCAGAGCCTGAGAGAGTGAGAATTATGGGGAGAGGCTGGGACCTGCCTGAGGTTTGAGAAGAAGGGGAAGCACTTCCCCAAAGCACATCTGAGCAAAAGGTTCTGATTCTATTCCAGAAGGTCATTGTCATGATTACAAAATGTGGGTGTTAAGCAGTGCTTACCCTAAGAAGAAGATCAATATTCCTATACAGGACAGAGACTTTTAGATGAAACTTGTCAAAGACAGCAGTGCCTCTGTGGATTTTTGTATGCCCAACTTGGCACATAAAAATGGACATTGACTGTTAAAAAAAGAAAAAAAAAAAATCAGGCCTCTCCTAGGTGCCTCAAGTTGTGCACCCAACTTGAGTCACTTTTGAAAGTCTTGGCCATAGAAGCAAAAATAAAAGGACTCCACTCCTCAAAGCACATAGACAGAAGTGCTCAATGTCTCCACTTTTGGTGCATCGTTTTGAAACGTATGCAACGAACATACTTGCAGGTTCACACAAAACGCTTTGAGTTTCTGTAACAAAAAAAAAAAAAAAAGGCCAGCTTCTTCCAATGAGGCAAAGTATGGATTTCTCATGCCTCATGCAGAGCTTAGTGCTTTAAAAGAAAGCAGTTTGCATTATCTGAGCACAAGAAGTGCCAACATTTCTAAACAGCTGAAAAATACATTTAACTCCCACATTCGTGTGCCATAAAAATCCATTCAGCTGGTTTTTAGTTATCAAACTTTCCAAAGTAAATCAGTTGAGACCAAGCAAATGAAAATTCATCCCAAAGAGTAACTTTGAGAGCAGTATAATTACAAGTCACTGAAAATAGGAGTTTGAAGTGAAAGTATCTTAGCAACTGTAGCATTATTTTTGAGATGTAATTTTCACAATACTAATGTCATGAGACAGCAGGCACTTCTTATATAAGGCCAGATCCTACACAGACTTAAACCATGTGCAGTCCCATTAAAATCAGAGTGATTGCACCAAGCAACACAAAATACAGGCTTGGAAATGTTATTTTCCTGTTATTCTTTTGAAAGGGAGACAAGTGTGTTAAAAAGCACCAGAGTGGTTTAAGGACTAAGGACACAATTTTCAGAGGGGGAGGGGGAGGGGCGGAGGGGATCATGTGTCAACGGGAATTTTGGATGCTCAGCACCTCTGAAACACAGACAACAAAGGTCCAACCATGCAAGTGTTGAGTGCCTGTGGAGAAGTTTGGAAGGCCATCATATCCTTCTGCACCCGAGAACCCTTAATAACTTGCAGGATAACATAATAGTTTACAACAGTATGTTGTACCTTATAATCATTTACTCTTATTGAAAGCAATGCAATGAAAGTATTTTACAAAGGGTTTTATCCGTGAAGGAAAATCTCGTATGCTAGGATGAGGAAGTCACATTAAGACACCAACTGCAAACAAGACAGAATCTGATTCATTCTTTTTTTTTTTTTTTTTTTCCCTCTCTCTCTTTTATGTATATATATATATATATATACACACACACATACATACACACACACACACCTATATCTAGATAGATAGATCTATCTAAAAATGCAGTTGTTTACCCCAGGACAAACTAAAGGCAAAAAAGGGTATAAAAAATGGTGCCATTTCATTTTGGGAGCTAGAACTAGGTGAAATTTGTCCTCCCTCGCTCTGCCCTTCCCTCCCCTCCCCCCGCCCCACCTCCCTTGTGAAAAATGGAAATGGAGAATCAGGCTCATAGTCTTTAGTAGCTTTTGTACAGCTCAATGTCCCTTTGAATGAAACAATACACTATGTTAAAGGCTAAATACTCTGAGGTGCTGAGTACCAGCTAAGCACCTGCAATTCCCTCTACTTTCAACAGGCAATAGGATTTGCTCTTACAATTTGGCTTTAAAAGCAGTTTACTTCTTTCATCCTTCCAGTAGTTAATGGATTCAGACATTCAGTGCCACACTAAGATAATTAGTGACATTATTGCTCTGGGCTACAGGGTGGGATGTTCTTAAGCATTTGTAACAGAGTTTAGCTTGTGGCAATTCCACAAAATCCCCATCTGCTGCTGTTCTTTTTCAAGTGACGGACTAGCAGTGCCAAGGAATTCTCTGGCCATAGCATCCATTGTTGGCTAATCTCTATTTTCTTAGTCAGCAGTGCTTCCTGGGGTGTGGTGCAATGGTGCTAGTAGACAATGCTTCTAATACCATTGTAGAGGTAGAATCATAGAATATCAGGGTTGGAAGGGACCTCAAGAGGTCATCTAGTCCAACCCCCTGCTCATAGCAGGACCAATTCCCAACTAAATCATCCCAGCCAGGGCTTTTTCAAACCTCGCCTTAAAAACCTCCAAGAAAGGAGACTCCACCACCTCCCTAGGTAACGCATTCCAGTGCTTCATCACCCTCCTAGTGAAATAGTGTTTCCTAATATCCAACCTGGACCTCCCTCACTGCAACTTGAGACCATTGCTCCTTGTTCTGTCATCTGCCACCACTGAGAACAGCCGAGCTCCATCCTCTTGGAACCCCCCTTCAGGTAGTTGAAGGCTGCTATCGAATCCCCCCTCATTTTTCTCTTCTGGAGACTAAACAATCCCAGTTCCCTCAGCCTCTCCTCAAGTCATGTGCTCCAGACCCCTAATCATTTTTGTTGCCCTCCGCTGGACTCTGTCCAAATTTTCCACATCCTTCTTGTAGTGTGGGGCCCAAAACTGGACACACTATTCCAGATGAGGCCTCACCAATGTTGAATAAGGTACACCTCAGTCACCCCCACCCCATTCTCTGTCTGTGGCACATAGTCTACAATTCTGTTGGTTGTAGTATTTCAGTGGTGTGGGGGTGCTGGGTAGTCTTGGAGCTCTGTGACATTCAGAACGTCAGACTAAATATTTGGATGGTCCCTTCTGGCCCTAAATTCCATGGGAGGAACAATTGTGTGTGCACGCTTGGCAATTATTCATGCCATTACTCCAGGCACACACATGCTTGGTCAGCTAACATTATAATTCTTGCTTCTGTCTGGATGAAAATAAAAGGCATCTGCAACTCAGCATGAATGAAATTTGCCTCTTCCACGCTATCACTGTGCTGCAAATTCTGACTGTGGAAGCTGCTGGAGTAACTATGATAAAATTACCCACAGTAGGCCCCTTTGAATAGTTTCCATTTCCCTCGAACAACAAAATATAAATTTGGCTGAATGAGAAGTTGACTTTAGCCCTGACATATGGCTGCGGTAAGACCAAATATCTAAGAAGTTTCTCAGATTCCTTAGATGATTTAGTGCCTGCCTGTCTAGCTATTTTGCTAAGGTGTGATATGTTAACATGGGAAGCAGCAAGACTACTATTACAAAGTAGCTACTGTGTGGGATAGTGGGAGAGACAAGATAGGTGGGGTAACCTCTTTTATTGGACCATGTGCTATTGATGGAAGGGACAAGCTTTCAAGCTTCCCACACCTAAAGAGGTCTGGAAAAGGTAACCAGAATGTTTGAACCAAACACTGATTGGGACAGATTGTTAAGCATAAGGGGTTCACACATGCTGCAGGAGGCCACTTAAAATGAAGTGAGCTTATAATGGGGCTTAACCACCCCCAATCATCTGCAAGGCTAATGAATGCACCCAGCTAGTAGTTTTCTGTACCTGGGGAGGTGAGTATCTAGCTGCCCCAGCCAAAGGGGGCAGAGCTAAGCCCCAATTATTGGGTGGAAGGAGCTCAGTTAAGGAGAAGACTGAAGAGATGACAAGTCTCACTGGATGAGAGAACCCCAGGGTTAGGGTAACAGAGATAATTTGGGCAGCACAGGTTCTTATAAGGGAAGCCCAGAGTTCAGATTTGTGCAAGTACAAGGAGAGGACTTTGGTAGCCCAGTGGGACAGGATAATTATCCAGATTCATTTGGACTTGTCAGTGATACCCTAGAGGGGGTTTGAACTTTGTGACTTGGCTGGAGGGCTGAGACACAGAAGATAGGGAGTCCAAGGCAGGTAGACAGCAGGAGGCAGTGAAAGGGAAGATCGTGGCAACATCCTTCATCAATGCAAAAGGGCACTACAAAGGGTGCATGACCACCACCGGGTTATTAAGGGGTCATCAGGCAATAGCATATTACAAATCAGTTGCTGTTTAGTCCATGGTTCTCAATGTCTAGCTAAGTTATGCATTTGAGTTCCCAAGCTTGTCTTTTGAAGTTGTTGTGCAGGTTTCCTTTGAGGATGAAGACTGAGAGGTCAGATATGGAGCAATCACTTCATGAAAAGTATTGGCCCCTGGGTGATAGTGTTTTTGTCTTATTTTTCTGTCAGAGTTTTTGAGAGTAGTAATTGTCTGGTTTCACCCACATAGCTGTTGGGGGCATTTATTTGATGCACGGGATGAGGTACACCCCATGTTGTGATAAGCATGTGAAGGACCCATGGATCTTGAGTGGGGTGTTGATCATCATAGCAGTGGAGATATGCCTGCAGGTTTTGCATCAGTTCTGGCATGGACAGGAGCCATTTTGGATTGGCGTGCCCTGATCTCTCTCTCTCTCTCTCTGTGTGGGGGCGAGGAGGGGAGGGGGGGAGAGAGAGAGGAGACTTGCTTCTAATGATGAGTTTAGTGAGGTAGGAGGGTTATTTGAAGGCCAGAAGAGGTGGTTTGGGAAAAGTTCTCTTTCAGGATGTGATCCCCATCAAGTATGGGTGAGGTGTCTTTATTTGGCCAAGCCAGATAAATATTTAGGTAGGAACACTTTACACACATTTCCAGCCAACCCCCCTTCTCTCCCCACCCAAAATACACCCATTGTTGAGCTCTAATTTTGTTCTTCCAATTTAATGCTTGTGAACCATACCAGATTGACATATTTCTCTTTCTCCGCAGATAGCTAGCTACAGAACACAGACAGCAGCAGTAGATGGTTCCTCCAAGTTAATACAGCACTGGGAACTCATCTCCAGGATTGAATGAGTATTGCCATTTCTGTAGCCATTCATTCTCTGGCTGCTTTACTGATATTGCCAGCAAATGATGCTGTTACAAGGTATTAGGGCACTTGGGAAGGTCAGGAGTTCCTGGATTCCTGTCTGATCTGGGTGAGGTTATGAAAGGGAAGGGGAAACTGGTGTTAAAGAGGCTACCCTAGGAGAAGGCTGTATTCACCCTCTCCCAACTGGATAGAGCTAGGCAGGCTGAGTAGTTAGTACCCAGGACTGAAAGGGATACGGAGAGACCTGTGCCTGGAACTGTGTTTTCCTTCAGCTGTTGATTCTACCCACTGGGTTACAGTTCCCCATTAGTGTCAGTACTAGTGAAGGGTTTAAAATAATAATACAAATAAGTAAAATGGGTAATAAGTGACAATCTCATCCCTGAAGAGCTACTGTCTTTTTGGACTGAAACGTCTACCCATTGTCAAGCTCCTGGATGCATCTACATCAATTAAAAATTCAGCTTGAAATCTTTAAGAGCAACCTCCAAACCTCCGGTATGAGTGATTGGGAGGTTTGGGGACTGTAGTGTCCTCAGTTCGATGAAGACACTCACTTCTGCGGTGCTTTCCATCAAGCCTAGATGGTGCAGTCTCCTTGTCTTTCTGCCCCAGGGCTAGTGGAGGTTAGGGGAAAGACATGGAGGACTTGTTAGAGGAAAGAAACTGGGTGAGTTTGACCCCATTTCAAGAAAGTACTTAAGTATGTGCTTAAGTCCTTTTGACTTGAATGGGATTTAAGTGTGAGCTTAAGTGCTTTTCTGAATCGGGGCCCTATGGTTATACGTGATCTTTGCCAGATTCATGACACTTGTCATGCAATATTTCAAGTGAATTAGATAATAAAACCTTGCAAGTAATGCTTACACCATTTGTCTGGAGCATTCTGGCATCATATCATGGAAAAATTGAGACACTAACTGTAGTTTTGGGGACTTGCATTTTCGGCCTTTCCATAGGCCAGATCAGAAATTCATGAGCCTGATCCTCAGCTGGTGTAAATTGGCAATATTCTGCTGAAGTCAATGGATCTACTCCGGTTTGTAGCAGTTGAGGGTCTGGCCTCATGTCTGTAAAAGTACGGCATGTAACACTTCTGGCCAAAAAAGGTTCTGTTTGTCTTTCAGAGTTCTACTCTCATTCATTTGCTCTGCTGACAAGCTACAGCATGGTATGATGGACGTGCAGCATCTTAATTGTCTTGGCAGTACAGAAGCTAGGATTACATTGTCATCTAAATCATGCTGCTTAGTCAGAACCTCTATTGCTACTTTGAAACATCTGGCCCAATTAAAGCAGGACTGTGTGGTGTCTCGTTTGAATGGCAGAGGAAGGTTAATTTTAACATGTCCCAAAGGCAAAAGTATGTTCTGGGTACTATCTGGGATATCCTTGCCAATTACAGACATTCTGAGAACCAATGTAGACTTTACAAATTGGGCAAAGGAATAAAAAGTGGCCTAAGTTAGCACAGGCAAAACCGTGTGTACATGTAAGCTTTGGCTTGTGTCAACTGGGTGATTAAGTGCCCAGGAGCAAACCTGGGAATACACATTGTCATAACTATAAAGGGAAGGGTAAAGCTGTCCTGTGTACAGTACTATAAAATCCCTCCTGGCCAGAGACTCCAAAATCCTTTTCCCTGTAAAGGGTTAAGAAGCTCAGGTAACCTGGCTGACTCCTGACCCAAAGGACCAATAAGGGGACAAGATACTTTCCAATCTGGGTGGGGAGGGAAGGCTTTTGTTTGTGCTCTTTGTTTGGGAGGTTGTTTGCTCTTGGGACTGAGAGGGACCAGACATCAATCCAGGTTCTCCAAATCTTTCTGAACAAGTCTCTCATATTTCAAACTTGTAAGTAAACAGCCAGGCAAGGCGTGTTAGTTTATCTTTGTTTTCTCAACTTGTAAATGCACCTTTTGCTAGAGTGTTTATCTCTGTTTGCTGTAACTTTGAACCTAAGGCTAGAGGGGGGTCCTCTGAGCTCTTTAAGTTTGATTACCCTGTAAAGTTATTTTTCCATCCTGATTTTACAGAGAGGATTTTTACCTTTTTCTTTAATTAAAAGCCTTCTTTTTAAGAACCTGATTGATTTCTCTTTGTTTTAAGATCCAAGGGGTTTGGATCTGTATTCACCAGGGAATTGGTGAAGGTCTCTCAAGGCTACCCAGGGAAGGGAATTAGCTTTGGGACGGTGGCAGCAGACCAGATCTAAGCTGGTAATTAAGCTTAGAAGTTTTCATGCAGGCCCCCACATTTGTACCCTAAAGTTCAGAGTGGGGAAGCAGCCTTGACACACATAAAAACCATATATAACGCTGACATATCAAAATTAGATGCCAGGATAAGGCCATCTGAAAATGTAGTCCACTAAGTGCGTTGCAGAGGGCCAGAGACACTGAACTCCCTGACTTTCATTGAAAACTATTGGTTGGCATGTTGCAGGATCTCAACCAAATATTGTAGACACAGTATAAAGACTATTACTGCACTTCCAGTCACCTGTCATGAAGTATGCTCTAGATGGTCTCTGCCTAAGAACACAAGCCTCCTGATACAATTTTCCAGTAATCCACATCATAGCCACAAGTGTGGAGAAAAGAGCCATTTGGTTAACAGCTGGTAGCGATTTCTATTTATTTATATTGACCAGCGTCTTCCTGTTTACTACACCATAGTCCAAGTAGCCTGATCTCTTGAGGGCATTACTGATTCTTGTGATCACTTGTATCTCCTTCTAAGAATTGTTATTGCTGTGCAGTGGTAGCAACTGAACAATTTAGAATATCCTGTGTGTTTATATCTCCCTGTGGCTGGTTTGGAACTAGGCTTTTATGATGTAACTGCATTAGAGGCAGTAGCTAATTTTTACATTTTCAATCAGCTACTAATATTCCTTGTATTTTGAAGGAATAACAGTATTTGAAAACTCTTGGCCCTGCTTCAACAAAACACATAAGCAAGAGTTGCTTCACTTTAAGCACATTAGCAGTGCCTTTCATTTTAGGGAGGCTACTCACGGGTTTGAAGTTAAGCACATGCTAAAGCACTTAACCCTAGTGAGGCCTGTAGTTCTAAGGGTATGTCTATACTTACCGCCACACCCGGCGGTAAGCAATCAATCTTCTGGGATCGATTTATTGTGTCTTGTCTAGACACGATAAATCGATCCCGGAAGTGCTCGCCGTCGACGCCGGTACTCCTGCTCTGCGAGAGGAGTACGCAGAGTCGACGAGGGAGCCTGCCTGCTGCGTGTGGACCCGCGGTAAGTTCGAACTAAGATACTTTGACTTCAGCTATGTTATTCACGTAGCTGAAGTTGCGTATCTTAGATCGAAGTAGGGGGTTAGTGTGGACCAGCCCTAAGAATGCACTGTATGGATAGATGGGGCATTTATTGGCCCTGTCACAGCTTTCAGAAAGGAGTACTCGGCTGACCAGTCCCAGAAGTGGCAGAAGCAGGTGGCTTTACAAATCCTCTTTCTCCCTCCTCTTTTGACATGAGCATTTTCTTTTCTTTTGGCTGAAGATGATGCAACTACATTTCAGCTCAGACCTAACCACTTTGCAAGAGGAGGACCAACGATCCTCTTTAAAATGTTAAAAGCATGCAACAGGATATCCGCTCTCCTATTTGTAAAGTGCTGCAAGCCCCTAGATTCAAGATGCTAAGAGAGGTGCAGAATATTGTGATGTTTCCGAGGGGTGTGTGGAGGGGGGGGGGGAAAATCACTGAATGAATCCCAGCTGACCTCCTCCACCCGATTCATACACTGTGGATTTTGATCTATGCATGAGTACATTACAAAGAAGGGGAAGAGTCTGAGAGGAGACAATCCTTGCTTGACCAAGATAATCAATGATTGCTAATAAGCTGTCAGGAACATCAACTACCATGTATGATCTTCATTGCTTATTTCAATTTAATTTCTTCCTCCATTTCTCTGCAGCAGTGGCCCACATCTCCTCCTCCTCCTCCCACCCTGCCCACACAAATTGGTGAGAGGTTTGTTCAGAGTGGATTAGGGCCTTTCCTATTTATGGCCCGATTTTCAGAGATGCTGACTCCTGCAATTGTCATGGATTTCAAGACGAGAGGCAAATGCTCAGCACCACCTCCAAAAAAAGTCCGTCCATCTACTGTTCTCTCTAATGTAAGGTTTTCCCCATTAACTTTACTTTTTCTTATTTACAGTAGTAAGTTGACAGCCAACAGCCTTGTCTATCATCCACAGCAGGCTTTGAGTCCTCTGGCTAATCTCTTCCCTCTTTGTGGAAGAAATGTGTCAGATTTTTCGAAAGGGAAGAAAGTCCTCTGTCACTTGGGAGTTGGCGGTGGTGTCTCCAACACCTAAACCTCCTAGTTCCTGTCATTATGCAAAGAAAAGCAAATCTGAATGCCTCCATTGCGAATACCCCTGAATCTCTCCTTCCATCAGCCACACTGGAAATATAGGGAATTCTGAAGGACATTCTTTCATTGCTATCACATCCCCAATGACTGAAGTTACATTGTGTCCTTGAATTAATTACAGGACCTAGTCCTCGTGCTGCTTCATAACTGTCATTTGGGAGCGAATGTGCACTACCTAGGGTCTGTTTTATTAATACTGTTAATTAAATTACAGTATAATTAAATACCTTAACTGGGAGAGTTTACATTTACTATTTAAAGGGGGATTATACAGAATCCAGTTTAGGTTCTGATCCAGCACTAAAGCACACACATAACTAGTACCTAAGAAATCCCTCTTGACTACTCCCATACTTAAAGTTATGCAGGTGCTTAAGTGTTTCACTAAGGTGCCAATCCATCAAAAGCATTGGCAAAGATTTAGGTCTTCATTATGAGCACAGTAAAGTTGATATAAAATCCAGCTGCTACTATATACCTTGCAATCATGATGGGCCCAATCTTGAGATACCAAGGCCCGGATCCACAGAGGGACTTCTTGTAACAGCAGCAACAAATCCATGGCACAGTGGGATTCACAAAATCAATTCACAAAACCTACTTGGTGCCTAAGCTCCCAGTACAACAAATGGGGAGAGACAAATACCAAAGGATGGGATCCACACAAGCCAGCATACTAGGTGGGCAGCCCCCTAAACAAGCCAATGGGAGTTGCCAAGGAGAGGGGTGTGTCCTCTGTCCTTGTCACAGAGATAGGCCCTGTCTGCAGGGAGCCACCCATCTCTGCTTGTGATACACAGCCAGGACCCCACACCCTTGGACTCAGGCGGCTTAAACTCCTAAGCCATACTTGCAAGATGGCAGAAGAGGGGGAAGATGATGGTGGATGCCTCCCTTATATCTTTTAGCCCCATGGTGAGAGCACTTTGAGAGGTGGGAGACCCCTGTCCCATCAGGGAAAGGGGAACATTGAACCTGGAACATGAGTCTCCTACCTCTCTCAAAAAAATAAAAATAAAAAAAGAAAGAACCACCACACCACACCCCTCTAACCACTGAGCTAAGAGAGGCACCACCACTTACTCAAAATTCAGCCAGAAAAGGAGGGAGTGGTGCCTGTTCTGGTAGGTGTGTTTCAGTAGGCATCTGGTAGGCATGCTCAGAGTATACCTACTGGATCAGGCCCCACAGGTGTTTCTTCACCTATCTCCCCTGGTTTGAGGATCACATTGGACAATTCATGTGTCTGGACAAAAACTTAGGTGCTTAGGGAACTTTCACAGTGACAATGAAATGAATGAATTTAGGCAGCAAGCGAGCAGGGATTTTGTAGATTGTAGTGATGCCTAAAACAGGGATTTAGGTAGTTAGCTACCTTTGTGGATCTGGGCTAAATTACCCATGATTCCATTCACTTGAATAGTTTGGCTGGTGCTCAAAACATGCTCAGCATCTCTCATGATCTGAGGACACTAGAATTGATGGCCTATTGTATGTTTGCGGGTATGTCCTTTATTAAGCCTCTTGTACTTAGGTTTGTTCAAGGATGTGCATTGCCCTTCTTGGGAAATCTAGCCACTGCAAGAAAGGCTGTAGCAATACTTATGTTGCTGCATATAACTATTGTCTATTCTGTTATGGTGATATACATCACTCCTGGTTTCCATTAAGAGAGACATTTGACGAGATACTGGGCAACAAGACATTGATCTCAACTGTACTGCCTGGAGCTGAAGAGCTCAGGACCTTGAAAACACTTGTTCAATTGGGTTTAATTTTAGTTCATATATTTTCTTCTAAGCAAAGAATTGGAGGAATGTGTTAATATTCCATACACGCAAGGACAGTAACAGCACTAGAATTTTACATTCACTGGGCTGGAATATAGCATTTAACATGAGACTCAGTAAAACTAAGCTGATGGTTAGGGACTAAGGCACTATACAGCTTGAATAAACCATAGAACAAGAAACAGAGAGTCAGGGTTCCTGGGATCAAATCCTCCCATGGACCAAGGTGGTCTTGGCAAGTCAATTAAACTTCCAGGGCCAAATTATGTTTTGGAGACAGTGAAGTTACTCCACATATAAACTGGAGTGACAGAAAGCAAGCTGTGGCCCTCGGTCTCTCAATATGCCCACCAGGAAAAGGTCTAACAACACAGTACCTGGGTGTTGGAGAAGGTTTTCCCAAGGTCTGTAAAGTGCATGGAAAGTTCTATGGCAGGATCAGAATCTTGCTGACAAACTTGCAATCATGCCTCTTAGATGGCCAAGGCCCAGATGTGGGACTAAAAGTGTGACAGAGCCAAGACGAGAGAGGGACACAAATAGTTACTCATGGGAGGACAACCTGCTGTGGGATTCATTTCTTCAGTATAAATAAGTCACTCTGAGGCACAGTGAGACGGTTTCCCCATCTGTAAAATGGAGACACTCTCCCATTTGCCTGCCTTTGTGTATTTAGGCTAATCTCTAAAGCAGTTGTATAATGAGAGGGACAGCTGGGAAACTTGCTTCAAGAGCTGGATTTAGAACACTCCCGCCCCTCATCCAAATGTTTGGGAGTTCAAATCCAAGTTCTCATTATTATTATTGCATTACAACAGTACCTAGAGGTCTCTTACGACATGTATGTGCAATGTAGTGGAGTTCTGATCTCAGTTGCGGTCTCTGGGCACAATTGCAATACAATAATTAAATTATATTGGGGCAAGATCAAAAGCCTGAATTTGAACACCTAGACCAGGGGTTGGCAACGTTTGGCACGCGGCTCACCAGGGTAAGCACCCTGGCGGCCAGGCCAGTTATTTACCTGCTGACGCGGCAGGTTCGGCCAATCGCGGCCCCCACTCGCCGCGGTTCGCCGTCCTGGGCCAATGGGGGTGGTGGGAAGCCGCGGCCAGCACATCGCTCGCCCGTGCCGCTTCCCGCCAGTTCTATATCTGGATCCAGACATTTTTTCAGCTCATGTCCATTTCTAGAAGAGATGAACCTAACAGGGTGAAGACATCTGGACTCCTCAAAGTTCATACAACCTACGAGCATAGCTTCCCTTCCCACCCCCTGCTAAAATAAGTTAGCTGAGATTCTGCCAAATGGCCCCTAAAAACTTAACAGTTCTGAAAACTGAAAGCCAGGTGAGTACCATCTGATTCCACATTTCTTTGCAAACATCTTATACTGTTCATAAGAACAGCCATACTGGGTCAGACCAAAGATCCATCTAGCCCAGTATCCTGTCTTCTGACAGTGGCCAGTGCCAGGTGCCCCAGAGGGAATGAATAGATAGAGTAATCAAATGATCCATTCCGTCACTCATTCCCAACGTTTGGCAAACAAGGCTAGGGACACCATTCCTGCCCATCCTGGCTAATAGCCATTGATAGACCTATTCTCCATGAATTTATCTAATTTTTTTTGTACCCCGTTATAGTCTTGGCTTTCATAACATCCTCTGGCAAAGAGTTCCACAGGTTGACTGTGCATTATGTGAAGAAATACTTTGTTTTAAATCTGCTGCCTATTAATTTCATTTGGTGACCCCTAGTTTGTGTTATGAGAAACAGTAAACACGTCCTTGTTTATTTTCTCCAACCAGTCATGATTTTATAGACCTCTATCATATCCCCCTTAGTCATCTCTTTTCCAAGCTGAAAAGTCCCAGTCTTATTAATCTTTCATATTGAAGCTGTTCCATCCCATTAATCATTTTTGTTGCCCTTTTCTGAACCTTTTCAAATTCCAATATATCTTTTTTGAGATGGGGCCACCACATTTGTATGCAGTATTCAAGGTGTGGGCATACCATAGGTTTATATAGAGGCAATATGATATTTTCTGTCTTATCTATCCCTTTCTGAATGATTTCCAACATTCTGTTCACTTTTTTGACTGCTGCTGCACATTGAGTGGATGTTTTCAGAGAACTATCCACAAGGACTCAAAGGTCTTTTTCCTGAGTGGTAACAGCTAATTTAGATCCCTTCATTTTCTATGTATAGTTGGGATTATGTTTTCCAATATGCATTCATTTGGATTTATTAACATTGAGTTTCATCTGCCATTTTGTTGCACAGTCACCTAGTTTTGAGAGATCTTTTTGTAGCTCTTTGCAGTCTGCCTGGGATTTAACTATCTTGAGTAGTCCTGTATCATCTGCAAATTTTGCCACTTCACTCTTTACCTCTTTTTCCCCCGATCATTTATGAATATTTTGAATAGGACTGAGCCCAGTACAGACCCCTGGGGGACACCACTATTTACCTCTCTCCATTTTGAAAACGGACCATTTATTCCTATCCTTTATTTCCTATCTTTTAACCAGTTACCAATCCACGAGAGGACCTTCCCTCTTATCTCATGACTGCTTACTTTGCTTAAGAGCCTTTGGTGAGGGAGCTTGTCAAAGGCTCTTCTGAAAATCTAAGTATACCATATCCACTGGATCCCCCTTGTTCACATGCTTATTGACCCCCTGAAAGAGTTCCAGTAGATTGGTGAGGCATGATTTTCCTTTACAAAAACCATGTTGACTCTTCCTCAATAAATTATGTTCATCGATGTGTCTGACAATTTTTTTTTTTTTTTACTATTATTTCTACCAGTTTTCCCAGTACCGAAGTCAGGCTTACCAGCCTGTAATTGCCGGGATCACCGCTGGAGCCCTTTCTAAAAATTGGTGTCACTTTAGCTATCCTCCAGTCATTTGGTACAGAAGCAGATTTAGATGATAGGTTACAGATTACAGTTAATAGTTCTGCAATTTCACATTTGAGTTCCTTCAGAACTTTTGGGTGAATACCATCTGGTCCGGGTGACTTATTACTGGTTAGTTTATCAATTTGTTCCAAAACCTCCTCTAATGACACCTCAATCTGGGACAGTTCCTCAGATTTGTCACCTAAAGAAATGGCTCAGGTTTGGGAATCTCCCTTACATCCTCAGCTGTGAGGACTAATGCAAAGAATTCGTTTAGTTTCTCCACAATGGCCTTATCATCCTTGAGTGCTCCTTTAGCATCTTGATTAACCAGTGGCCCCACTGGTTGTTTAGCAGGCCTCCTGCTTCTGATGTACTTTAACAAAATTTGCTATTACTTTTTGAGTCTTTGGCTAGCTGTTCTTCAAATTCTTTTTTGGCCTTCCTAATGATATTTTTACCCTTCATTTGCCAGACTTTATGCTCCTTTCTATTTTCCTCACTAGGATTGAACTTCCACTTTTTAAAGGATGTCTTTTTGCACCTCACCACCTCTTACTTTGCAGTTTAGCCAAGGTGGCACTTTTTTGGTTCTCTAGGTTTTTTAATTTGGGGGATACAGTTACGTTAAACCTCTGTTTGGAACACACACAGCCTTGTTGAAGTGCACAGAGTGGGGGTGGGATTCCCCGGCTCATTTACGCATATTTGTGTTAGCTCTCAGTGAGCTAACATGAGTAAATCACAGAATAGCTGTGGTGGCCCACTAGAGGCAGTGGAAGCATAGCTAAGCCATGCCAACTACATGAAACCAGTAGGTATGTACTGGGTATAGCTAAGCCACGCCATGCCTTCGCGGTCTCTACCCATATTATTGCAGCTACTCTGTTATTTATACTCATGTGAGCTCAATGAGAGCTAGCATAAATGTAGAAACATGCAGGGGGGAAAAAAAAAAAAAAAAAAAAAAAAAAAATCACACCCCTACTCATTGCATAGACAGTGTTCCACCAGTAGAATTTCTGTGTTTGGCATAACAAATTACTCAGTTGTCATTAGTATACACAATGGAAAATTATTAAAATACAATGTTAAAGGAGAACCTCTGCTTCCCAGGGAGTTGAAGAACAAGCTTGTGACCCAAAGTCAAATGTTTTATGTGACAGACTACCTTATACTTCCAGGAAGCCCTTCTAATGGCAAAGAGGATCACCCTTCTTAATTTAGGTTCTACCATAGTAGGCTTTACCTAGTGTGTTATTTATAATACTTTACAGAGCACGTTTCGTTTGTGGAACTCAAAGCATTTTACATAGGAAGGGTCATTTCATAATTCCTATTTTACATATGGGGAAACTGAGCCACAGGAAGAATAAGGGGCTTGGCTAATGTCATACAGCAGGTTAATTCCAGATCCAAGACTAGAACACAGTCTCCTGGACCACTACGCCTATCCACTTGGCTACACACCTTGTATATGCTGGTACCTTTGTTGTAGTTAATATTATTGTGTTATAAGTACCAGATCATGAGTCACTGTAATATGGAGCCTTGTGTCAGGTTCATAAACCGCCATGCATGAAGAATGGAACTGAAATATTTGCTTATTCAGGCATAGTTCTGTTTCATGTGAAGCAGAGCCTTAATTCAGGATACACAAATGCAGTCAGCAACTCCAAAACATCATAGAATTCAACCACAACACAGTGTCTTGCCCTAACTTTTCCACACAAAGTAAAAACAAGTTTAAATATAACATTTTATTACTGCCAGAAATCATCACTCTTGCATATGCTGATGCAAACCTCACCTGCCACTCTCCAATAATCTAAGTACTAGGACAACTAAAACAATAGGGAAATTACCCATGATTAGGTTGCCATTGCTACCACATGTGGTGTTGGCTTTCCTGTTCCCTAAGCAAAGGTTGCATACAGATGGCATGGTAAATTCTATGTGGATAAAGGGGAGAACCATGGACTTGGGACAGAATAGGGGGTATCGTGAATAAATGGTGGGGGGGAGGGGAATCTAGTTAAGGTCCAAGCTTGCATTGTGTTGAACACTCTGGGCCCCATCCAGCAAAGCACTTATGCATTTGCTTAACTTTAGCACATGCGTAATGCTACTGGCTTCAGCAGTCGGTAGTGCCATCAGCACCTATATGTAGGTGCTTGACAATTTCTGGGTTATTGCCATGCCTTGTTACATGAACCAGTGGTGGAGATTAGACTATTCACATGCTTAAATGAATGCACACGTTTAAATGTTCTGCTGGATCAGGTCAGTGCACTTTGCAGGATTGAGCACTTCATGTGGAAGAGTGAAAGTTAAATGTGAGAATGTTTAAGGAGGTTTCAGAGTATTATCTGTTTTTTTTATATTAAGGCTTGGATCCAAAGAGACTTGGGTATTGCAATGCAGAGCATAACAATGCCTAACTTTTAGGCAGCTAGAGGGAAAAAAATTGAATAGGATTCCGGAGTCAGGCATCTAGGCTCCTTATACAGTGACTGGGGAGAGACAGAGATAGAGAACATGATCTTCAAAAACCAGTAAGGTAGGCAGGAAGATTAGCCAATGGGAGAGGCTTATGAGAGGGGTGTGCTAGGCACCTATCAGGGAATCCCCCCTCCTGGGTCAGGCAGTTTAGACACCTAAATTGTTGCGTGTGAGAATGAGTTAGGTGCCTGCATCACTCCACACAAACAGCAAGAGGAGGTGGTGCTGGGGTCCGGTTTATAAGACTTAGCCCAGTGGTTAAGGCCCGGCTTTCTCAGTCTCTCCTGTTGAAACTGTTCCACTGCTTTCAGTGTTTCAGCTCACATGGGGGAAAGAAGAGGGAGAGGGACTTTGATTCCCCTCCAAAGCTAAGCAAGCCCTCACCAGAACCTGGATCACATGAAGGAGGGCAGGGGAGGTGTGGAAATTATACACCTGTAGATGACTGCATGCCCCAATCACTCACCCCCATGTCCCCAACCCCTCTCCCCCATTCCACACCAAATCGACCTCCCCTCCCAGCAAGCATTTGCTAGTTTTTGTTTCAAAAAAATTAGTTTCAGTGCCTTCTCACTTCTGCTGTACTCAGACAACATTTCCCCAAAATAGTGCCCCCCCCCACAATTGGAACAATAACCCTGATTTATTTTACTCCAGATTTCTACCCTGGATTGGATTTAAACTCAGTGTCCAAATTCAACAAGAGTGGCATTTCTTCAGAGCCACCCACATCCTGAGAGGTGGAGCAGGGCTGACTATCTGGAAAACTCTCTACACATGCTCAGTATAATCATTAACAGCAAGAATAAGCACAGGAGGCTTGCAAGGAACCTAACTGGAGAAACAAAATCTTGTTGAAGTAACATTTTAATTTGACTCCCCTCTCCCCAAAGGGTTGGTGGGTGCCATGAACTCTGTTGGGGGTAAACCTCAAGCATTTGAGACACTAGGGTCAATGATCTGAGCGCTGCTTTGATTTTTATTGTGAGCAAAAAGATTGCTCGATTCATTCAACTTTAAGAAAAGCTTTTTTGGAGGGGTTGGGGAGACAGGAGTTGTATCTCAGGAATCCCTTAATCAAAGGGCTCCAACTTTAGATCACTAACAGAATCCCATGTCCCCACGAGGTATAGCGAATTTCAAGGCAATCTGAGTAACCATGTAGATTTTAGAGCACGTAGAGTCAAGTTTTAAAACAGAAAGTTGGTCTTAACCTTCATTATAGCAAAACTGTTGCCCTGCTGTAGTGAGCATGAAATAATTAGCAAGAAGTGAACACGAAATAATCAGTAGTTGAATTACTCTGTAGTGGACAGAATATTCTAACTGCAGTCAGCAAATTCCATAATTAATAAGGATGGTGAACTTCGTTGGCTTGATCTTGAATCCACTTAGACCTCTTGCATTCAGTTCAGAGGTGGGGGTCAGTTCAGCAAGATAAGCCCAAAATGAAGTCTAAATTGGTCTTATTCATACCTTCTTTTGGTCTTCCCAATACACCTAATTAGACATTATACCTAATTAGACTCTCTCTATATTCCTTAAGAGTCATCCTCATTTACCCACCGACAATTTGCACATACCACCTCTGGTATTTGGTCCATTATATCTAATGGAGTGTAAGGTAATCCAAGATGATGTAACTCACATGCTGAAGGGATCAGGGGAAAGAAGTGCATTAAGAAAGAGCAAGTTACCAAGGCATGCAAACTGATTTCCACAAGGATTAAACTAGTTTGGGGTCTATATTAGGGATGTGCATCAGTTTAATTAGATTTAACTAAATGGATTTAAAAAAAAAAAAAAAAGCCAGCCAGTACAACTTTTCCAGTACTGACTAGGACTAAGAGGAAAGTGAAAGAAGAGTTATAATGAAGTCCTGGTCTCCGTCTGATCCACACTTTAACTTGCAACCTCTTCAGTACAGAAGTTATACCAAAATGATGCTTACATCTCAGGGAATCTCACACCACCCTGCACATGATTCTGGCAGAAGATGCCAGAACTCACATGGGGAGTCAGGCAAATACATGGACTGGGTCAGAATACAGGCAACACAAAAGGCTTAAGACCACCTTCCCTCTGGTCTGAGCTCAGCAAATCAGGCCGTTTTAACAGAATCAGACATATACAAACCACCCACATGTGAGTCTAGCACTTTTGTGGCGGCAGGGTATGGAAGGAATAGTACTGCATCCCCAATATATGATACAGGCTTCCCTTTAGCTACAAAAATACATTTAGTGCTAGATTTTCAAGGCAGCTCTGTTTCCATTTAGGCTCCAAAATAAAGGTACAGATATTCAGACCCTGGGCATATGTTGGGTGCTGAGCAATTTTGAAAAACTCTTCCCCTGGCAGGATTGAGCACGTAATGTGGAAGAGTGCAGTTCACATGAGACTATAAACTCTCCTCCCACATGCTGGAAGAAGAGACCAGACTTAGACAAGAAGGGCCAGATGTTCATGTGCTCAAAATGAATCACAACTTTTCACCATCTTCAAAGCCACACAGGAATTCAACTTACTGCCCCCGAAACACGGTTTACAATCATAAGCCTCCTGTACAACCCAGGAAGCTTGTCACAAAACAGGATTCTGTGAGGTTTGCCCAATGTCTACACGCTAGCAGCAGTAAAACATGACTCAGCCAACCTTCTCAAATTGAGGAGCATTTCCATCTCCTACCACAAAATGCGGAGCCTCAGGAGAGCGTATAGAAAAGCGCCTGATGAGTTACTGCCTCTATTCTTTCTTGAAGCACCATGACTTGGTTGGGTCAAAACCACAATGTGTACAATACAAGCATTTTCTTCTTTATAGGACTAGGCAGCTACACTTTTTACTTCCCTTATAGAGGTGGCTCTATTAATCTCATTTTAATATTTCTGGCTTCTCTGATTCTATTTCCTACATCTGCACCTCATGACACACATCTAATTCATCATTTTAGTTTGACTCATTAATCTCTGCCTCGCCTTCCAAAGATAATCCACATTTAATGACTACATTATGTCATGTGCAGCAAGGTGCTGTAGGCTTGCTTTTACAAACTTTAGAAGGGCACTGTACTTACATCAGATTTATTTAGGCATCTAAATCTCATTTTTTAAAAGGCCAAAAGGTCTCGCCATGGTGGTGAGGGCTACAAAAACATTATAAATTGCTTCTGCTGAAGCCCAGGGATGAGAAATTGGAGCTCACAAGCAGTCACCTCCCCAGAAATACATGCCATTTTCTGAACAAGAAACAGGTTTAAACATAGATAGATATTTACTAGCCTCCAATCCATCCTGTTTGTAAAAGCAAAATCCTTGTAGAAGATTAGACTGTCAAATGAATACATGAATTGTGGGAATACTCTGGGACAGAATCTAATCTCTGATAAGCAGCACGCTTTGCAGCATTTCTCTAAACCTCTACCACTATCCTTACATGCCATGTACCCGTAATCAATGACAACACAACGTGAACACTACCATACACATGAACCAACACTAAGTCAAGCTGCCTGTTTATAAATCAAAGTACAAAGCCACATTATTTTTCCACAACTAGGAACAGTCATCACCTTGTTCTTTAAACCTCAGCTACATTTTGCTCTCAGAGGGAAATACCTGAAATCCCCTATAAACAGGACTTACTTTCTCCTCTTCAGTCATGTCTCTTACTTGATCTCTTCCTTAACCAATGCTCCCCAAACAAAACCTCTCTTCCCTGCCAGCCCCTCCCAAGTCATGAACTCTCTCTGCGTTGAGAAAGAAAGAGTACCCCTAGCAGACTGCTTTTTACCTTTGACTCAGAGTCCAGCTGTGGTGTATCTGGCTAACGGCATTTGGCTGGGAAGGCTGGGGAAAGATCAGTAATGCAGACCACATCATAGCTGTTGCAACAATATACTCCATTTACTCAACCCCCGCTCTGCTATTGCCTGCATGAAAGGTGAGAGTACAAAGCACAAATGAGAATTACCAGCCACCTCTCACAGATCAGCAATGAATCCAAAGAAATCTGCAAAATCTGGATACAAAGTTGGTATGGGTGAAAAGGTGTGGATTAAATAAGAACCAGCCAGTTGATCACCCAGAACTTGACCTGAGCATAAGGTCTCTGATCATATTCAAAAAACTTCAGCAAATTTCAAACAGACAAATAATTATACTACACTTTAACATCTGGTTTGTGTTGGAACATGGACTGGAAATCTCATGAGTTCTCACTGAATTTACACCACTATTAAGTGCAGGGAACAATAATAAATATAATGAATGAGTCATAATATTTTGTATGTTCATTTTAGGATCTCAAAGCGCAAGGAATTCTCCAAGAGTCCATTTTCTTGAGCCAAAAAGTAGTCTATATTTTCAAAAGTGGCTAATGACTTTGGTGTCTCATTTTGGGGGTGACCAACATCAAACATCTTAAAGGGACCTGATTTTCAGAAAGCAATGAGCCCTCAACATTTATTTATTTATTTATAAATCTCATGATTTTTGAGGTCCTAAATTGAATTATTGGGATTAGTAATATTGAAACTGCTTCAAAGAGACACAAAATGTAGAAATACCATAAGGGGTGAATGTTTTTAGATCCTAGAACCTTTGTCATGGACAGTAAATTTAATAGTAGTGTTTATGGTCTGTCACAGAAAACATCTTGTCACAGAAAACATGATACAATCTCATTGCGTTGTTTTACATTTATTTTAATAAAATATGCAACCCTTTTTATAACTTCCTCCTCCTTGTCCATTATTCTAAGTGATTTCAACATAATTGCCTCTCCACACTTAACTGTTTTTGCCTAAAAGTAAAATCACAACTATGTATTCCAATATGCGCAAAAAATAATCACAGTAAAGATGCTGATGCTAATACTAACTATGAAGAATAGAAATAATGCTTTGCTTTTAACTATTACCTTTAGGTCTAGAGCTTTACACACATTAATTAGGCCTCAGTGATCATGTGAGGCAGGTAACTATTACTCTAGTCTCCCCATTTGACAGATTGGTAAACTGAGGCAAAGAAGTGGAATGACTTACTCAAGTTCACACAAAACTTTGGGGTTATGTGTTTCTGCCATCCGTCTTCCCCCTTTATTACCCCTCCTGACTCTTTCAGAATGGTCTTCCCTCTCTCTTCTTATCTCCTCCATTACTTTTAATGCCCTTTTTGATTTGATTTTAATTTTTCCTGATTTTTTTATCCCCTTCACTTTCACCCGCTTAATTAAAAAGGGTTTTGTTGTGTTTTTTTTTATCTTATTTACATTTTTAAACTCTCATACAAGTTTAAGGAGAGTTGCCCCTTTGATTTCATTTTAGGACTGGGCCTAAAATAAATTATTGTAGCTGCATTAAAGTCAATGAGGATGAGACCCTGATTACAGGATTTCTTGACAGATATATGCATAGTTTTGTTTCTTACCAATACTGCTTCTGACTGCCCATAATTCCTCACTAACACACTTGGTTCTGTATTAAACAGTTTGTACATACTAGGGCCATTGTTTGTTGAAATTCATTAAGAAAACTGGTAAACACTGATGTTGTTATAAATTTTCCATGACAGCAGTCAGTGGTATCCTGCTGACAAATGATAAGGTCATTGCAACATGTCCTTTGAGCACTGTAATTACTGCTGTACTCATAAGTGCATGTAACTTGAAGTTTAACTAAATTGATGTGCAAAGCTCATGGTAATTTTCACACACATGTTGCATAGAAGGAGCATATGTTGGCTTAATATGGAGTAAAAAAAATGTAATCAGTTCAGCTTTAATTTACCACTAACATTTTTACTTTGTTCCCCATAGGTTGTACAATTCTTCCTGGAATGTATACAATGACTGTTATTCAAAATGGCTGAACATTCTTTATCTTGCAAAATAACATGATGAAAAGCATCGTCTTCATGGATTGGGTGTTCCAAGATACGTTTAAAAAACCCAGTGATTTAGCTTCTTATCAGTGCCCTGCCCACTAGTATTCTACGTGCTCTACTGACGTCTAATATAGTGAATAATATTTATTGTGGCATGCTGAAGAGCTCACGGGGTTGGAGGAGTCATACTGTGAAATGAAGCAAAACTGCATTAAACTCATTTTTGCAAGTAATCTCCCTAGATTCTAATGAAATGATCTGTTTGGGAAGTGGAGAGTGGAGATCCTGAACAAAAAACACCTTGGGGGCCATATGGACAGAAGAGAAATGTTAGAACTGGTGCTTTGGTAATTGACAAGATGTCAACCAAGGGCTTTTGCATTAGCAGCAACATGGCTTTGCAAAGGCCCTTCAAAAACAGGCCATTCTGAAAATACATTGCAAGTAATATACATGGAGGGAGAAATGGGAGAGGGGGAAAGGCAACGGTGCAGATGGGCTGGGGATATACAGGCAGCTCACATGCTTATAGGGCAGCCTGATAAAAAGCCCTGAAAGTTGAGCTCAGTGCCAGGCCTGGGATGGCTCAATGTGAAGGTAGTACAGAATATCGGGGCCGTTTAGATTAGCAGGGAGATTTGAATAGGAAAGCCCTCATAAGCGTTTTCAAGATCGTGGTAATCCAATTATTTAGTGCATCAAGATAGGAAAAGGGATCACTGGCAGGAAAGTAGCTGAGATTTCCCAATCATTAAAATGAATGTCTCAGTAAAAATGTAAAACCGAGCAGTTTCGATACCTAAATAAATGCTTTGAAATATGTAGATGTTTCTGGCCAGATGATAGGATCATAAGACTTGTAACATCAAAACATTCAATCAGTGAGGGTCTTCCCCTACAAGAAGCTATGTTCAGGCCCTGAGGATCTTACCTTGGAGGTTCTTAAGCTCCCTTTGAAGTCAATGAGAGGGTAGATAGGAAAGTCTTGTCCTTGTTTTACAGATGGATACATGAAGCCACACACAGCTAAACTCTCTCTTCATTCACACTGGCATAAACCCTTAGTAATTCCATTGACTTCAGTGGCGCGATACCAGTGTAACGGAGAACAGACCTTGGCACACAGAGGTTAAGCAGCAGATCCTGCTCTCACTTTGACAGATTTAATCCAAAGTATTTTAAGCAACCGTACTTCAGGTTCGGAGTGGTGTGACTGAGAGTTGAGTCATGAATACAACTCAAGAATGTAGCCCAAGGCTATGGACTCAAAGGTGTGGTCCATAAAGTACTGGCTAGTGGTCCATGGAAAGCTGGTTGATACCATCTCCTTGCTTTCTGGTGCTAAATCACATTAAAAGTACATTCAATACTTTCCTAAGAATTTTTCCATGTGAGCAAATGCTGTTTATTATACAATAATGGCTGGGCAGGGAGATGCAAACAGAAGATGAAGTGTCCACAATTTGCACTCTCAGTCTCTATTCAGATGGGGTCAAGGAGATGTAAAAAATGGAGAGCTCCTGTGCTAACCTGCTCTATTATCCCCTGGGACCTTAGCACATTCTATTCAGATTCATGGGAGAACTATTATTTTTCCAAATCATCCTCCAAAACAATTGCTGGAATTAATGTTAACCTATGAAAATAGCATTCCATTTCACTCTGACACCTTTTATCGGTAGGTAACCTGGCATTTGAAAAGCTACTCAGTTAACAGAGAAACAACACAGCCTGCGTGGCAATATGCAATTGAGGGTTTCTGTATCTGGTCTATATTAGAATTCATTCAGTATTATGTAGTGCAGCCCTCCAGCTCTTATCCGTGATGAGTAATTTCCCCAGTAATTTTAATTTTCCCACGCTGCATTGGTATGAGTGTCCAGCTTGCAAATGCTGGTAAAGACTTTATTACATGTCTTGCTGATAAAGCTTTCACTGGACTGACTATATTATAGCAACTCCTGAAGCAAACTCCACGCTGCTCTTGAAAATATCAGGTCTATTTCTCTACTAATGAAGAACATCATTTTGTAATATAGGTCCAGAGTAATTATTCCTTGTTTTAGTATGGATTTGTTTTGTAGTTTTATTAAAGAGCCAAGAGCATCATTATTATGAAATACATCATGCAGCAGAGATATGCAAGTTTCTTCCTTTTCTCAAAATATAGCATGCTAAAAGGTGAAAGGAGGTTAGAAAAATGCCTGTTTTCTACAAAATAATCCTGAAAAAAGCATGTGTGAAATTTGCAAAAAAAAATTCAAGGAACTTTCCTGATTTTTGTGGTGGTTGAAAGGGAAGAAAGAAGTTTTAAAAGATTTTACAAAACCTTATTAGGGTCAGTGTCTCATTAAAAAGACAATCCAAGGACATTCAAATATTCTATCTAACAAGGTGTGTTCTGTCGTATATTATATCAGTTTGTCTTGCTATAACTAATCGGCAGTCGCATAACTAGGAAAAAGTGATCTTTTAGGATTATTGAGTACATCAAGTCTAGCTTCACTAAAAGTTCACGAGCAGATACAGTTAAAGTATAATGAACTATGAAGACCAAAACAAAACCAACTAGAATTTTCATTCTTTCATTTTTCAGCTAGTCCAAAGGTTCTTTCTAACACGGCCAATCCTGACTTCCCCCATGTGAAAAAAGACGCGTCCTCAAAAGGGTGGCAAAACCAAACACACTAAAAGGATCATAATGGATCCGTCTAACCATAAAATTGATCTGAGACTGAATCTCAATGGCATCAGACTGATTCTATGCTCCTATGCAGTTAAACCTGCTTACCAGCTCCACAGCTCTGCTAAATCTAACTGGACTTGTTAGCCATTGCCAATCAGATGACGAATAGTTTACACTGGTGGAGAGGGTATGTCAGCCAGGACTAGTTTACAGAAGGCCCCTGTCCTGCAGGATTCACCCTTTGTCTTCAGTGAGTGTATGTTTCTGTGCATGCATGTCCTGTGGCATAACCTGCAATTTAAGGCAGTGGAATGTATCACAAGCACAGCGGTCTGCCACTCCCACCTCTGGTTAAACTGCACCCATAACAGCCTGTCAGGCCCTGCCCAATTACAGGCTGCTTTCAGATAGGTTTCCTTCCTATTTTCAGTATTGCCAATTCCAAGCATTCAAAAATTATGAGTCAGCCCTCCAAAAATTCATGAGACTGACTTAACAATCATAAGCTTTTTTTTTTTTTTTTCTTGGGGGAGGTGTTACTTTTATTTGTCTTCTGGCTGTCTGAGTCCTTACATTTTGAAGCAACAACAAGGGCTAGAAACTTTATTTAAAAAGGAAAGCTGAGATTCTTATGCAATCTCTTGATTCCAGCAACAGGGCCTTTACAAAAAAAATCACCAACTATCCCAAGACCCATAGAGTTGTCAACACACTATTTTCCCTCAGAACTGTGACACATTTTATTCAGTGAATAGCTGCCCTCATCTCTTATGTGGCCACTCTTCTGGTTTTGTGTGTACTTCTCTGTGATTTCCTGCCAGAATTCAGCCCTATATTTTGAGGGTATATTGGCATATTATATCTAAGGAGAGTATTTATCCATTGAGATAAATCCTGGAGAATGTATCAGTGTCTTTAAAACAAGCATGAAAAATGCTGCTCATTTGGGAGAAAATACTACTACTACTTAACATTTAAGTTAACATTTAAGTAGTACTTCATCTGTTCAAAATAATACATATTTACTAATAATCCTTATGTCCCTGTGAGACGGACACTTAGTGTTGTTACCCGGTTTTATTAATGGAGAAACTAAGGCCTGATCCAACAAAGCACTTAAGCACACGCTTAACTTTGAAAACATAAGCAATCCTGTTGAAGTTAATGGGATAGTCATGTCTTGCAAAGTTAAGCACGTGCCTAAGTATTTTGCTGGGTTATGGTCAAGAGTGAGGGGAAGACTCCCATTAACTTTGGATCAAAGGAAGTCTTTCCATTGACTTCAATGGGACATGGATCAGGCTAAGACTACACAGTCAAGCAGGGGCAGAAAGCCAGGTCTGGTAAAAAAAAGATGCAGTTCTAAAAGCTAAGGAAAATGCAAAAGTGCCCAAAGAATGTTCTGTTCTGCTCAGTCTCGCTCATATCTAATTGAAAAGAATATAGATAAATACTATGTTATGAACTTGGCATTTAGAGCTGAAAAAACACTTCTTCATTACTAGAGAAGTCCTTGACCTGAAGCTTGAGAACAAGAGGCCCCTTCAACTCAGCTGTCACAATTGGAAAACTAGTATTTTAGATGAACTATGGCATAAAAGAAAGTGAGGAATATGCTTTCTCCATTTAATTTCATCCTGATGCCAAGAAAACATGAATGGGAATCACAGAAATGTAGGGCTGAAGGCACCTTGAGAGGTCACAGATCCCATTTCCCGCCCTCTACCCATGCCATGTTGAGGTAGAACCAAGTACATCTAGACCATTCTTGCATCCATACTTTAGTTTAGACAAGTAATATTATTTCATTTGAAAGAAAAACTTAAATAAATTAATGCTAATTTTAAAAGGAACATTTTTCAGATGTTGTTGTCTTTTAGATACTTCGTCTTTTCAGGGTATGGGCAATGTGCATCAGCTGGCAGGTGACCAGGATTCATCACTGAATTTGGTCCACTGGTTGGATCATTAGCTTCCCTGGCTTGGTCTGGGTACTGACCGGCAGCGCAATGTGAATGCTGATCCATGCCTCACTTTTAGACACTTGTGGCATAATACTGTGAACACATTCCCAGTCTTATAGGTGTTTTAGACACTTACAAAACTTCTTTTGTAAGCTTTTGGAGGCTAAATTAGGGATAGGCAATTGGTTAGGATAAAAGAACTGGTCCAAAACTTTCCCAAAATTCAAACCAAACCTACATCAACCCTTTTTTATTTTATTTTATTTTATTTTAGGTCTGAAGCAATTTGGATTTTTTTTTATATACTTCTACCATTCTTAGTTGCAGGCTCTCAACACAAGAATAATCAATATTCGCCAAAGAAATTCTGCTTTCCTAACATTTCCAGCACAGTTCTGAAGATCCAAAAGGTTCAGATAACCAAATATATGACCCTTTTGAGGTTTGCCCATCCCTAATCTTGATCCTTTAGACTAATATCTTAACCCCTGCCCAGTTCAATTTAGTGGTTTCTCTAATATTCATTCAAAGAATTAATTAATTTCCACTTTGAAAGATTAAAATGTTGAGGGTCTTCCAGGCTAAACTGTTAATTTGTAAGAAGTTTGCTAAAGCACAAAGTTAAAAGAATTTAGCCATTGTTCTGGGTTCACTTACAGTGATATAGATTCAGAGTAATGCCTTTGAAATCAATGAGATCATACCACTGTAAAATCAGTGCAAAGGAATTCAGAATCAGGCCCTCTCTCTGCTAAGTCTTACTGTAACTCTTATATTATCCATATAATTGAAGTAGAGTGGTTGTTATTGGGAATCACACACATTATTGGGAAATAATATTCCTTTGTGGTCAGTGTAATTAGTGCATTGATTGCTATATAAAACTGTTACATGAGATGCACATCACATTATAATACAATTCTGTGCTCTGCATGCAACTTGTCCTACATATAACAGTACTTTAAGTACTATGGTGATAATGGCGCTGCCGTTTTTAGTGCTCAGATATTGCCGTAACTGTGATAGCTAGATAGACAGATGGATAGACAGGACTATACTACAATTAATATTAACGTTGAAAAACATGTTAAGCAGTAACATTTCTAATGGAGGAAGATTAATCACTTTGGGGCAGATTTACTAAGGTATTTACCTAAAGATGCAGATAGGCGCCTAGTGGGATAGTCTAAAGCACCTAGCTGCCTTTTAAGTTTGGCCATTGTATTGTGTCGAGGTAATGTTACATGAATCAAACATTTTGATTTAATAATTATTGTTCTACAACAAGACTCCAAAGGGAAATGAATTATTATTATTCATTTGCATAGCAGGACCACCTAGGGGCTCCAGTCAGGGATCTGGGCCCCGCCGTGCTAGGCGCTGTACATACATAGAACAAAAAGACAGTCCCTGCCCTGAAGAGCTTACACTCAAAGTACAAAATTGAAATATTCAGATTTTGCCTTCAATTCGGATAGCTTTAATCTGCATAGTGTTGACAGACTTCCTGTATTACATGGAACATGCTGCAGGACTGTGGCTTAAACTTGGGTTCTTGGTCCAAAATTTGGAAATTGCAAATACAAATAAATATGAACTTGATCAAGGGAATTATCCTGCCTATTGTCAAACCCACGTGCTAACCTTCCCCCGCCCCCCATTGTATGTCTATGCAACCAGCATATGAGGCCTTGTCCTTACTTAATATGGAAATAATTCCCAGTGATTACTTGGGGAGTGTAATAAAATATTATATGATACATGATTGAGCCCCTGAATCAGCATAATAATTAGATGTGTCACCCATAGCCCTTTTCTTCCCAGCACTGCATTCCTTTAGTTTGTGGTGGGCCCTTTGTTACCTAGCCTCACAATCAGGTTTAGAATCCCCAGGTTTCTCAGGTGGTATTGAATGTACTGTCAGGTTACATTACATCGGGGGCGGGGGAATTAAATCATTAACATCTTGTAAAATTGCCAGAAGCCCACTCCAGCAGCTGCTGCTTACCCTTTGTGAGCAAGGAAGTTCTTTTTTTTAAAACCACGATACAAATTTTTCAACCAAGTAATGATCCCTATGTTTCCTTTTAGGTCATATTACAAAATAAGTTATTTATGATCTGTGTGAGATGCTAAAAGGCATTTGGCATATCACAAAGACATCAATCACAATCAGCTAGCTCCAGTGAAAATGATATAATGTATATGACCTTCTATTTCACCAGCTCTGCTTAAGGAATTCTACTAGAAAAACACTGTATCATCTAGACTAGAGTCTACAGACTATAGACTTACTCTTCTAGTAACTAAGCAAATGAAAATAAATCAGTGAATAATTGAAGTCGATTGGCTTCTTTTATATATGTGTGTACAGATCTAATATTTTTGTTTTAAAATATAAGTTCCCAGTTAAAGAAAACCACTCATATCTTTCATGTCACTGTGTACGAGTGTATGATCAAGAAAAACACAGACCTAAAAATGCCGTTTGTCAGTGTGTCTTGTAAACATATATGCATCGCCAATGAAGATTTTGCTGTTTTGTAGCATGACAATATCTACCCGTCTTCCAATAGGGAAGGGATCTTTCTACCCATGCCGTTGCCTACCAACAGTGGCAATATCAGCAGCATAGCTACAAGCAAATAGCCACAGAGAGTGGGGGGCTATAATGGGTAACTGATCCCTATCCCTTTCTGGTTCCTAAGCCAAACCAATATCTTTTCATTTATATTTCTGGGTGAATTAGTCATCAGGAATTTGATAGATCTAGGAAAAGGGCTCCAATTACCCAGAGTACATGCAGACCGTGGGCATATCACACTTCTTAAACATTTCCAGCGACGTGTCTCAACATGGGGAGACCAGCTCTGCAGGTGAGGGACTCTGTTCCATAAAGTTAGCCACATGAGTAATCTTAATAACATCAGGCCCGAAGTGTGCAGATCCTTCATGATGCGTCAGATCAATTTTCCTCCCTTGAGACTGTTCTTGTTCATAGAGCCCTGTAAAATGTGTTGCTGCTTTGCCTTTCCCAGCTTTTGTATTTCACGTTCTATTCTGCGCCATGATACATTTCCTTTTGGAAAGAGAGCGAGAGAGAGCAAAGAGTAGAAAGAATTAATTTGATATGTAGCCAAAGAACCAATTATCAAAGGATGATATAGTTGTGTGGCAGGGACAGATGCAGAGTTTCCCTCTCTCCATGGGTCTGGATATGTTTTTAGAATTCTACATTTCATTGATTTGTCTAACTGGAACTTTAACATGAATCATCAGGCATAGATCCCATTTGCAAGAGCAAGAGCCCTCAACTGCAATAAGTTTTACAAGAGTGCCAGGAAGAGAGGACAGCTGTGATTGCCACCAAAATCCATAAGAGCTGTGCAAGCAGGAGTCACTGAATCAGCATAATAATCAGATGTGTCACCCATAGCCCTTTTCTTCCCAGCACTGCATTCATTTAGTTTGTGGTGGGCCCTTTGTTACCCAGCCTCACAATCAGCTGAACATGAGCTCCCAGTGTGATGATGTGGTCAAAGGGGCTAATGTGATCCTTGGAGGGTATATTACATATGTATTTGGCACTAGTGCAATTGCTAGTGGAAAACAGTGTCCGGTTCTGGTGTCCACAACTCAATAAGGATGCTGATAAATTGGAGAGGGTTCAGAGACGACCCACAAGAATGATTACAAGACTGGAAAATATACCTTATAGTGATAGACTCCAGGAGTTCAATCTGTTTTGCTTAACAAAGATAAGGTTAAGGGCTGACTTGATTAGTCTCTAAGTACTTACAAAAGGAACAAAAATTGATAATAATAAATGGCTCTTTGATGTAGCAGAACAAGATCCAACGGCTGAAAGTTGAAGCTAGACAAATTCATATTAGAAATAAGGTGCAACTTTTTCACAGTAAGGGTAATTAACCATTGGAACAATTTACCAAGAGTTGTGATGGATTCTCCATCACTGGCACTTTTAGAATCAAGACTAAAAGAGAGAATCTAATTTGTGATGCAGAAGGTCAAATTAGATAATCACAGTGGTCTCTTCTGGCCTCATAATCTATGAATCTATACCCTTACTCATGTGAAGTAGCATTGTCCTCCACAAGGAGTCCCAGAAGTAAAACTTTGCAGATAAACTTTTGAACTCTGGGGCTGCACTGACCAGGGACAGGGACAGAGACTTTTGGGGTGTTGGATTCTGAGTGATTTTTTGGGTTGCCGGACTAAAGACCCTGAGGGGAAAAGGACACTGCCAAACTTACTTGGGGGTGGGTCTTTTGCCATGGTTTGTGTTATTAATCCTGTTTGTGGTGTTTCCCCAACATAATGCCGCATTGTTTCCCTCCTTTATTAAAAGGATTTTGCTACACTCAGACTCTGTGCTTGCGAGAGGGGAAGTATTGCCTCTTAGAGGCACCCAGGGGGCGGTATGTAATTGTCTCAAGTCACTGGGTGGGGGCTCGAGACGGTTTTGCATGGCGTTATTGAAACAGAACCCCTAGATACTGAACCTGGCCTTTGTTGCTGCCATCTCAGATGGGCAGAAGGGTTACAAAAGGAAAGCCCTGTTCACTTTGAATGATGGTTGTCTCCCACTCAGCACATACCTGGAAGAGTCCTTAGCTGGCTGGAATCTCGTCAAAACAGTTTTCCACCACAAAAGGTCATTTTGACTAAAAAAATGTTTGTGGGCAAAATCAATTTGATTTAGACAAAATATCCTTTTGAAAAAAGTTAAGGCAGGGCAGCGGTGGGGAAAGATTTTGAAAATTTTTAAAATATCCAGTTTTGACATTTTTTGGTTGAAAAGTTTTGGAAAAAATTGAAATTTATTTGATTATAAACAAATTAAAAATTATAATGAAATACTGCAAGTTTAACTAAACAAAACAATTCAACTGACCTGAAATGATTTTTTTGTGGGGGAGGGGGGGGAGTAGAGGAGGGTATTTCATGTCATGAAAAAAATTGAATTTTTGCCTTTTTGCCCTGATTCAGTTTTTTTTTTTCCCCACGAGACAGATAGTCCACTTTCAGATGAGCTGTACCATTAGAAACATAGAAACACAGTTAATTTTAAAACAAACTCATGGGCTGGGGCTGCTGGAGCCTCCGAAAACTCCAACTCCAAGCAAACAGTCCACCTAGGACTCTCTTACATTTCACATCCTCCGTTTTGTGGACGAGGCACTCTGTACTTTACCAGCATTCAGAACTAACTCCCCATCATTCTGAGGCACTCTTATCCCGTCTACTGCTGCTCTCAGAAAAGTACTCGAGAAATATCAATGGCTAGTGAGGACATTATTTTTCCTCCCTTTACTACACCCTACTGTAATACTGCTGTTTCTTTCTATAAATAAAAAGTATGTACATTGCTAGAAAATGCAAATAAGTCTGCGGAAAAAAAACCCCCTCCAAGGCTTCATAATACAGTAATATGAATCAGGGCACAGAGCACCACTTGGAGGAAATAAAAATTTACTTTCTTACTCTTAGCTTTTTTTCTTCCTACAAAAACTTTGTTTCATGACACCGGGAAAGCCAAAAATCAAGGGCTTCTTTATACCTCTTCCCCCTTTCACCTTCTGGCATATAAATTGTGCTAAATTAATAGAAAGCAACCCACTCAGGCAGGGATTTTTATCTCTGTTTTAACTTGTCTTAAAGGAAACGGTCATTTTTCCATCAAGATGGAGAGATGGAATAAAGGAAGACAAAAAGAACTAGGGATGGTGAGAGATGCTGCCATGCTAAGGTGGTCCCTTGGTTCCTGATCTCCTTGCAATAAATAACACATGCACATCTTTTATTTTAATTGGACTTTGCATAGCAAGATAAATGCATGGTGATATTGCACAACACTGTATGTTTTAATAAATCACAGGATATCAGAGATTTTTTTTTAAATAGAGTATTCCTTTAAAATAATAATGTCATGAGTACATTTTTGGGGTGTGTGTCTTCTTTTAAACTCCTGACATGCCAGATCATTTTGTCATTTCTGATCAGATTCTTCTGTGCAATGTCATGGCCGATTTTCTCTTTTGACGTAACGGAAGCTGGTACAACAGTGCTTTTCTTAAACTGGGCACAAGCTGCTGGAAGTAGCATAATACCCATGGCAACTGCAGGTCACCAGGAAGCTCTTGTGCATCATTGCTTTCAATTGCTCTGAAGAGCTCAAGAAAGAAAAAATCAAAAAATCAGTTAAAAATGAGAACATTGTCTGAAGACAGAACATTCAAAGTCATTTAATGTTAGTGCCTTAGCAATGTAATAAAAGACTTCTGCAGTCACTGCTTTCAGGGACGCTGGTATTGATATTCTTTCATGTCTCTTTTTAGGGTAGCCGACATTAATCAGTAAAATCTCTTTTCATAAATATATAGTTTGTTCCGCCGTACTGGATGGGGACATGAAATCTATTTGTACAGTTAGGAAGATACTGAACTCCCTCATTATGGGACTGATCTAAAGGCCACTGGCCCACTGAAGTCAAGTGAAATACTCCCATTAACTCCAGATAGCTTGGGATCAGTCTCAGACTCCATAGCCTACAAACTGATCTTTTTGTAGATCAGTAAGGATCAACTGGATTTTCACTAGATCGCTAAATCCACAAGGATCCGCCCATGTGGCTCAGATTGCAGGATTGCGGCCTACCTCATACACTAATAAAAAGTGAAATATACAGTTCAATTACGTTCAAATTTGTGTTGGTTGTTTACAAGAATAAAGTATTATAACATATGCAAACTGCAAGTCCATACACAGCAATTACAGTCCCCAGGCATTAGCAAGAATCTTCCTGAGTCCAAGACTTGCTTGTATTTTAAAATAAAATACCCAGCACCACCACAGCAAATGTTATGCCATATTTCCCTCTCCACGCTCTCTGCCAGCACCCTTATGGTCTATCACAGAAGATGGCCCGTTAAAATAATTATGAATGAGGACCATGAAAAATCACTAGTGCAACTAGATTGACTTCCTGATTTATTCTGCTGCTGAGAGTTCAGAATCAGGTCAGTAAGCTTCTTTTTCCTATCTCCATGGGAAGAGTATGTACAGATACTTTGTTTTAAATGATAGGTTTCAGAGTAGCAGCCGTGTTAGTCTGTATCCGCAAAAAGAACAGGAGGACTTGTGGCACCTTAGAGACTAACAAATTTATTTGAGCATAAGCTTTCGTGGGCTACTTCTTCGGATTCATAGAATGAAACATTGAGCCATTACAAACATTGAAGCTATCTCCCCTTGTAAGTATTCTCACACTTCTTATCAAACTGTCTGTTCTGGGCTATCTTGATTATCACTTCAAAAGTTTTTTTCTCTTACATAATTGGCCTCTCAGAGTTGGTAAGACAACTCCCACCTTTTCATTCTCTCTGTATGTGTGTATATATCTCCTCAATATATGGTCCATTCTATGCATCCGAAGAAGTGGGCTGTAGCCCACGAAAGCTTATACTCAAATAAATTTGTTAGTCTCTAAGGTGCCACAAGTACTCCTGTTCTTTTTGTTTGAAATAAAAACTATGGGCCAGATAGTCAGCTGATGGAGCCAAGAAAAGTTACACCAGCTGAGAATGTGGCCTCTTGTGTGTTAACAACCATGCTATTTATTGGTCTGACAAATGAGTATTTGTTTAATCTCCACCAGTTTCCAGTGTGCCAACTGTGAGCTCCCTATTATGGAGTGTGAGCTTCGCGGGGCAGGGACAGTCTCTTCATTTCTGTTTGTACAGTACCCAACCTACGAGAGCACACAATACAGCTGTCATACTAACCAGGATCTTTAATATAAACAGCATGCAAATTGGCACAGCCGGTGCAGTACTGCACGAAGTCTGCATGCATGCTTTTTTCCAAAGATATGTCTGACGTCAGTGTTTCAAACCAAAAAGTACAGCGTGTAGCACAGGACTCAGTACATTAATGTTCCATGTGTGACATCAGTATCCATAATGCTCTTTCCTGAATTTATTCTGAAAATGCAACACAGCAGTATTATAAAAGTAACTCTACGGTTCTAATACTGACACTTAACACTTCCACACTCCTTTACATTTTTAAAACCTGGTAGTAACATTAACTAATAGAGTTGGTCTTTTTTATTTTTTTCATTGCAAATAATTTAGCTGATGAACCTGGGCATTTTTCTTAGAGTAAGTCAGTTATTCAGAAATAATTATTTTTTCCATTATTCGACCAGCCCTACTAATTAATGTAGCATTCTCTTTTTTTAAAAATATATAGATAATATTATTATATACTCATGATTTATGGCCTGCACCCCAAGAGAACAAGGTAGTCGAAGTGCATCACTACATGAACAATTCTTTGGACCCAAGTAAAAATATACACTAGCACTCAACAGAGCCAACTGAATTGCCACTGATTCTCCTGTACCTGTAAAAAGAAAAAAAAGTTTCTTTCAACCTTCTCCCAAGATTTTACCTCCCCCTCTTCCTAACTTGGGAGAGTATCTGCAGGCAATGTTTTTGAAGTGCTGTACTTCAGGCAAGATTTCTGCGGTGGGCTGGATATATGGTTTAACTGAAGCCGGTTTTTCTTCTATTGACATTCCCACTGGACTATCGGCCTCGGGGAGGTTACAGTGTGCTGTAGCCGTCAGGTTTCTTTAATTGTGAACTTCCCATTGGGGTGAAATCTGTGCAGTGTCGTGCCGGGGTGCACCCATAAAGTGGGACATGGCTCAAGAGGATCATAGCTTGTAAAAGGTTGTCTGCTTGACAGACAGGTTGCCAGCATGAAGAAGTTGGGAGAAAAACTACATTATTAAAGGAGAGAAGAAGAAGACAAAGAGAAATCCTTATTTTGAAACTTTGACACTTTTGATGCTGAAGCACTTCAGCTTGTATTGTTACAGCAGAGAGGAGAAAATTTGTCATGTGGACTGCGGTCGGAGGTAGCTTTGTTTCTTTGGCCTGGTCCACACTAACCCCCCACTTCAGACTAAGGTACGCAAATTCAGCTACGTAGTTGAATTCAAAATACCTTAGTCCGAACTTACCGCGGGTCCAGACGCGGCAGGCAGGCTCCCCCGTCGATGCCACGTACTCCTCTCGCTGAGCTGGAGTACCGGCGTCGACGGCAAGCAGTTCCGGGATTGATCCGGGATCGATTTATCGCGTTTAGACAAGATGCGATAAATCGATCCCAGAAGATTGATCGCTTACATCCGGACCAGGAAGTAAGTATAGACGTACCCCTAGGAACAAAGCCTTATTTTCCATGGTTTGCCTCTTTTGGTGACTTAACATTTCTAATCTTTTGGTGACTTAACATTTCTAATTTTTAGCTTCAGTTAGTCTCTGTGTTGGTGCTTCCTTTGTGTTCAGCTAACTCACTTGGAAGCAGAACAAAGTCTTGATCCATTATGCCACCAAAGTCCCATAAGTGGTCACAATCCTAGTTAATACAGTCAGGACAGTTTCATGTTCTCAGGCCTAGAGCCAGGCCACCAAAGTTTGAGTTCACTCAGCAACTCCTTTTGCTCCCTTGTGCATTGTTAGGTTGCCCAAGAGAAATACTGGGAAGCTTGATTCCTCCACATACTGTGATACATGCAATTAAATCCATGGAAGTATGGTTATTACAGAAACTTAAAGCACCTCCTCCACCAAAGTTTTGAAGAAAATTTTAATCGAAAAAGTAGGAGTAGGCTGTATCAGTGGTTCTAAAACTAGGGCCACCGCTTGTTCAGGGAAAGCCCCTGGTGGGCCGGGCCAGTTTGTTTACCTGCCGCATCCACAGGTTCGGCCGATCACGGTTCCCACTGGCCGAGGTTCGCTGCTCCAGGCCAATGGGAGCTGCAGGAAGTGGTGCGAGCTGAGAGACATGCTGGCCGCCGCTTCCCACCGCACCCATTGGCCTGGAGCGGCGAACCGCAGCTAGTGGGAGCCGCAATCGTCCGAACCTGCGGACACGGCAGGTAAACAAACCGGCCCGGCCAGCCAGGGGCTTTCCCTGAACAAGCAGCGGTCCGAGTTTGAGAGTCAATGAGCTATATGACATTAAACCTGCACTAGTTTGATTCCTATAATCCTTCATATTACACCAGTAAATGGGCTGCAGTGCATTTTTTAAAAAGCAATGGAGTCTTACTAATAAGAAACCTTACTTCAAATCTTTGCTATTCCCTTGTTGCTGAGAAATGGGGTGAGACAGACAGACAGACAGAGCTTGTGCCTGAGAATTTTTGGCTTAGTGAACTATTCAAGTGAGAAGTAGCAAAGTTTTACTGCACTAACATTTGTACAATATACTGCATTATAAACATATCTGGGTTGCTTAATAAAAAAAAACCTACAGGTATTTGTAGTGCTTATTTATCATAATTAAAATGAGATTGCAGAACTGCTCCATTATAGTAGAAAAAAGCTGCTGATTATTAGTACACTGTAAAAAATGTTTTCTCTTGGCACCACAGGCCTCGTGGCTTACAAAATAACAGTAGAAAAGGTTTTAACAGATTAATTTTGGGCAGGGGAAGAATGAGGGTTTCTAATGTGGGAAAACTGAGCTGGAGTTACACGGAGGTGTAATTTCCCCATACATTATTATGATAATATTTGCATTGCAGTAACACATCCACAAATGGAGACTGGGGGCGCATTGTGCTGAGAATGTAGTAAGAAACAGTCCCTGTCCTGAAGAGCTTACCAGCTAAAGAGTCAATAAAGACAAAGTTATCCTCATTGTACAGACAGGAACCTATAGCACAGAGGAGACAGATTTGCCTCGGTGTTGTACACCCAGAACTCCCGCTAACTTCATCTGAAGCTGTGGGCACTCGGCTTCTGAAAAATCAGGCCCCCGGTGAATTACAGGAAGCCTGTGGCAATGCTGGGAATCGAACCCACATCTCCAGAGTTCCTTAAGCACAAATTTAAATGTTTTGACCACAAAAATCCATGTTCCACTCCAAAGGGCCTGATCCAAAGCAAGCTGAAGTCAATGGAAAGACTTAATGGATCAGGCTTATAGGTTTCCTTTGTTAATGATATTCTCCTTGCACCTTTGGCTGCCAGCTCGGGCTCTCCCCCGTGATATCTGAACAAGTAGGTGGAAAACACTAAAGAAACAGGAAGACTCCACTAAACATGCCGTGAACTAGGTGTCTTTCTGAGGCTCATTGGGAGTATGCCATTTGCCATACAGCAAGGTCCACGTACGGCTTCAGCAGGTCTAAATTTGTAAAGAGTAAAAAAAAGTCAGAACAAAGATAAAAGTACGAACAAGGACACATCGCTTTCAGTCAAACAGAGATGGATGCTGGCAGGCGGCTTTCAAGTTTATTTTAGAAAATGAAAAGACTCCCTTTGCTTCATCTAAGGCCAAGAAAGGAAGAGGTGATTTGCTCATGGCTAAAAATTGTACCGGTGGTCAGCAAATGGACAGATTTTACTTTTCCTGATTTAGTATCAGATGGTTCAGAGAGATGAATAGGGAACTATTTTAGGGTTTCTCTACACATGGAGTTGTTCTTGATTAACTGTCCCTGAATATTCTGGAAGAACAGTGTCCACACATGAAGTTCATCAGGAGCAATTAATCAAGCAGGAATGGCTAATCAGGAGCAACATCACATGCAGACAAGTCCTGTATCAACTAAACTTCAGCAATACGGTATTGGTCCTGAAAGGTGCTGTGCACTCGGGCCTCAGTCCTGCAAAGCACTCAAGCACATGCTTAACTTTAAGCACGTGAATCATCCCATTTAAATCAGCCAGGCTGCAAGCAGGTACTTTTCCCATTAACCCTGCTCCACCCAATAAATCAAAAGGCTCCAAGTCCAGGGACATAAGGGGAAAGGAACGAATCCCAAAGGATGGATCCTGCCATAGCTTTAGAGGCCTTGTCATAAAGATTTGTTGGTTTCGATCATCCTTTAGAGTGGGAATGTTATAAGCCTGGAACAGCAAGTTGTCTCAAACAACCAACAATTGCCACGAAACTGTTCAAGGACAAGGATAAGAGAGGAAAGTAACTTTTAAGGGGCTGCACCTTCCATCACTTAAAATGGTTGTCAGAAGTGGAGGGGGATGGGATAACTCACAGGAGTCCTTGCGAAGTAACCTGATGTCATGGATCATGAAAGATGTGGCTGTCCTGCTGCCTGGGAAGAAAAGGCCCAACAAGTTAGTGAAGCCCAGTCCTGCCAAAGTCTCCTGGAGAAATGCAAGCCTGTAGAATTACAGACCGGTAAATCTAACATCAGTACCGGGCAAATTAGTTGAAACAATAGTAAAGAATAAAATTGTCAGACACATAGAAGAACATAAATTGTTGGGCAAAAGTCAACATGCTTTCTGTAAAGGGAAATCATGTCTTACTAATCTATTTGAAGGGGTCAACAAACATTGGACTAAAGGGATCCAGTGGACATAGTGTACTTAGATTTCCAGAAAGCCTTTGACAAGGTCCTTCACCAAAGGCTCTTATGTAAATTAACAAATCAGGAAGAAGATCTTGGAGTCATCATGGATAGTTCTCTGAAAATGTCCACGCAGTGTTCAGAGGCGGTCAAAAAAGCAAACAGGATGTTAGGAATCATTAAAAAGGGGTTAGAGAATAAGACTGAGAATATATTATTGCCGTTATATAAATCCATGGTACGCCCACATCTTGAATACTGCGCACAGGTGTGGTCTCTTCATCTCAAAAACGATATATTGGCATTATAAAAGGTTCAGGGAAGGGCAACTAAAATGATTTGGGGTTTGGAATGGGTCCAGTATGGGGAGAGATTAAAGAGGCTAGGACTCTCCAGCTTGGAAAAGAGGAGACTAAGGGGGAATATGATAGAGGTATATAAAATCATGAGTGGTGTGGAGAAATGAATGAGGAAAAGTTATTTACTTGTTCCCATAATATATGAACTAGGGGCCACCAAATGAAATTAATGGGCAGCAGGTTTAAAACAAATAAAAGGAAGTTCTTCTTCATACAGCGCACAGTCAACCTGTGGACCCCTTGCCTGAGGATGTTGTGAAGGCTAAGACTATAACAGGGTTTAAAAGAGAACTAGATAAATTCATGGAGGTTAAGTCCATTAATGGCTATTAGCCAGGATGGGTAAGGAATAGTGTCTGTAGCCTCTGTTTATGGCAGGAGATCACTTGATCATTGCCTATTAGGTTCACTTCCTCTGGGGCACCTGGCATTGGCCACTGTCGGCAGACAGGATGGTGGGCTGGATGGACCCTTGGTCTGACAGTATGGCCATTCTTATGTTCTTAGAATGAAAACGCACTCCAAAGGGTACTGTCACTTTGTTAAAGGCAGCCTGTCCTACAGTGAGATCAATAACTCAGAAAACCAATCCGAGTTTTTATTTAAATAAGAACAGGAGACCCTGGCCAGATACAGGGTATGAACTTCACAGCTTCACTTCATTATGTGTTGAGCATTATTTTAAGGGGAAGAATGAGCATGTAGTTGAAACCCAAGCCAAGAAGTCAGAAGATAGCAGTATCCTAACATGGCTCTGGCACAAACGGCTTGTGGGACTTTGGTCAAGTCTTTTATCCTCCTTGTGACACAGTTTACTGTACGCTGGGAATATCAGTCGTATTACATTAGGCACAGCCCCTCAAAAGCTATTTAGGCATCTCAATCCCATTGAAATCCCTGGGAGTCAGGTCCCTAAATACCTTTGAGGATCTGAGCCTTAGTGGTTAGAGACTACTATCAGGATCAGTTCCCCATTGGGCCAGGTACTACACAAACATTTGCCAACTTCCACATGGTAAAAAAGCACCCCAACTTTCACAATAAGCCAAAAATCAAGCGAATCCCATTTCAAAACAAGGCCAAAACAACCCACTCCCTAAGAACCTCAACACTCGATGTGACTAGATCCTCCTTGCGTGCAGTCTGGGACTGTGGTGGGCCCGCTGTGCACCCCTGACTCTCTCTGCCCCTTGCCCCTGCTTGCTGGGAGCCGATAAAAAAAAAGAATCAGCAAGCTACAACAAGCAACAAGCTACCAGCCAAAAACTAGCCAACAAGCAACTCACAAGCCAATTAAGCCAAAAACAAGCCCAATTTCTGTGTTTTTTCCACAGGTTTGGCATGTCTGGTCCCTGCCCACAAAGAGTTTACACTCTAAATAATCCTCCTCCAGAAGGATAATCATAGGCTTTATCGCTTAATGTTGATTAAACACTTTGAGATCCTGTCATGGAAGAATGATAGCTAAAGTGCAAAACTTTATCATCATCATTTAGTAGCCTTTTTGACAGTGAGTTAGATACGCCCAACCCTGCTGGAAACACAAGGAAATGAAATTAAGGTTTTAATAAAGAAGATCTAAAGATATGAAGTAAATTGTATTTATGAACTTTGTAATATATACACTATATTTTTGTATTTTTTCTGAACTTACTGTCTTCAGTGGAAAGAATTGAAAGGAAGAGCTCTTGCTGGTGCATCATAACTTGAGTTTAATTCTAGAAGGATACATCAGTAATCAATATACTTATGGATCAAAGCAATATGATGCCTTAGGATACAGTGGTAAAACAGTGGGGGGTGTGGACGCTGGAAGACATAGAACCAGTTAGGCTAGAAAGGAGGACAATCTGAGAGTCTCTTGACAAAGTACTGGTATATCATTACCAAACAAAGTCAGAGCATTTTGGAAGCTTGCAGGTCAATAGAATTGCAGTCACCAATATTGTCAGACCGTTATAAAATATTTAATTAAGAGCTATCATTATTACACACATTTATTCCATCCCAAAAGTTATAGTGAGGATGCTTTAAAGGCTCTATCTTGAGTCTAAAATTAAGCAAGGAAATGTCCGAGTAGGTCTGGAATTTGATGCTTGCTGAATTCCAGTGGGCATGGTTGTCACTGTACTTCTATCACAGGACTGAGTCAGGAGTTAGAGAAGCTCATCCTGGCTCAAGGACTGATTGACTTGCCCAAGGGTCACACAAACTTAACCTTGCATCTATTTCCCCATTGGAAAATGAGGATCCCAATATTGTTCTTGTCTATCTCACAAGGGTGTTGGGAGGCACATTGCATTAATATTCAAAAAGCACTTTGAGGTACATAGAGGAAATGTTTTAAAGTGCAAACTACAATTAGCCAGAGCCTCAGCTGGGGTAAGTCAACAAAGTTCCAGTAAAATTAATGGAATTATGCAAATTTACAGCAGTTGGGGAGCTGGCTCCTTGACATTACCCATGGACTTGAAGTATTCTCCATGACACTATCATGCTCGCCTGAGGGAACAATACACTAAAGATTCTTCTTTTATTGCCTATAATTTATAAATCCTTCACTGGTGGATATGCCAATTGGGGATACGCCAATTGATACCAGTTTGAGGAGCTGCCCCATTCCTCTATTCCCCCCCCACACCCCCACACCGCCACATTCATTCATTAGAACTATTGTTTAAATTACATCCTTCATCCCGATTCAAAGGAACATAGGGATTGCCAGATTGGATCAGACCTGAGCGCCATCCAGTCCAGTATTCTGCCTTCAACAGTGGCCAGTACCTGCTGCTTCAGAGGAAAGTGTATGCATCTTACAGTAGCAGATGTGGGATAACCTACCCCCCACATTAAGATCTCCTCCTGATCTCTAATAGTTCAAGATCTTAAGCTTCAGTAGGAGGTCCCAATAAGGTTTATTTTCCCTCCACATATTTAAACAAGTCTTAAAGTCCAATCCCGACATGACTCCTCAGCCTATTGATAGTTCCAGGTGAGATTTATTAATTTATAGAGTTGCTATTTAAAAGGAGGGGAGAGGGAAAAAGATGTGACTCAATCAGCCATGACTGTTGCCAGAGGGCAAGCCCTATTCTTTATTATGTAAATTCTGACTATACTTTGTAACATTATTACTTATGTTACTCATGTGGCACTCCTCTGAAAAGCATAGTCCTTCCCATTGTAAATGAGTGTGCCATGTATTTTTGTTATGTGCTTTTAAAGCAAATCTGGTTTCATTTTAAAGGGTCAAGGTAAGTGCTAGTGAAGTAAGAGGGACAAATTCACTGCCCCAGTTAGTTGGCTACACCACTCAATCCCTGGGTGCAGGCTTCTAGCATAAACCTATCGCTGTGATGCAGTGACAATGCCTACAGAGCCCCCTATATTAAATTAGTCTCCTATGGAGTTAGGTAGCAGCAGTTCCACTTCTACCCTCCCCCAGGATGTGGGGCCCCTCCTCCATCCTCATGGAGCAAATCAAGCCCAAATATTTGACTTTCAGCACCTGGGCAGGTTTATTTTTCTCCCCCCAAGCATCAAGAGAAAAGTGAAGTCATTCACACTCAAAAAAGATTTCCCATTGCCATGGCAACATTGACTCAGTATCTAATACATTGTGGGTGCTGGCATCTCAAATTAAGTATGACAAGATCTGCATATGACTCAAGCAATACCAGAAGCTCAGCTTTGTGTTACAGTGAGTGCCTATAAGAGAAATTGAGACTATAAAACTTAACAGCCCTTCTGGACCTGTTACTATGGTTTCCAGTGTCAAGATCTATTCCCAACTATTTTTAAGTCTTAGCTTATTGATTTACTAGACCTACGAGTGGGCGGCATGTATGCATGCACAGGAAATCCCTATGTTATAACGGCTCTGGAGTTTTTGACTGAAAATCTTCTTGTGGGGAAGGTGATGCAGAGATTCTTAAACCAATGGACACCATTGCCAGAAACAAAACACACCATGTAACATTTCTTCATGTGGCAACTCAAGCCTAAGGCAGTGTTACCTAGTACCTAGAGCACTGAACTGGAGACCTGGATTATATTCCTGGCTCTGCTGGGTGACCTTGAACAAGTCTCTGTGCCTCAATTTCCCTGTCTAGAAAATGGGGATAATGATACTGACCTGGCTATTAGCCAGGATGGGCAGGAATGGTGTCCCTAGCCTCTGTTTGCCAGAAGCTGGGAATGGGCGACAGAGGATGGATCACTTGATGATTACCTGTTCTGTTCATTCCCTCTGGGGCACCTGGCCCTGGACACTGTTGGAACACAGAATACTGGGCTAGATGGAACCTTGGTCTGACCCAGTAGGGCCGTTCTTATGTTCTCCTTGTTAAGTAATACTTACATCGTTCAAGATCTACTGATGAAAAGCACTGGGTAAGAGCTAGGTGTTATAAGGAATTGGACAAGGAATATGTTAACACACACACAGGATAGATACGTAAAGAAATTCGCAGTCTCAAATCCTGGGGAACAGATGCAGCAAAGGAGATAAGATCCTCACAGATTAGGGGCTTGTCTATTTGGTGCCTTTGTCTACACCAGGAAAGATGTAAATTCTAATGCACACCAGCGGGTTGCGCACTAACTGCCTGTTTGGACCCTACTGGCGCACGCCCAAGATTCCCTAGTGCACATTAATGTGGTTCCATTTCAAACAGTCCCACATTAACACACACTAGGGAACCTTTAGAATTTACACCCCAGCTGGTGCCAACAAAGGCAACATGTAAACAAGTCATAGCTTTACTCTGCGGAGTTCATATATTGGTTACCATAGGACTGTTAATGTATGATATATTGAGGCTTCTCTAGTCATGCCAAAGAGGTGACACATCACGGGCAATACACCCTACAGAACTCTGTGGATATGGGAATTATGGTCCAGACATATGGGGGAATTAACCACATGGAAAAGGAGCATTTTCACATAGTAAAACAGATTCTTCAACATCTACCATGAGTATTTCCTAAAACATCTAAAGAGCAACGCTGTGTACTAATTGTCTAGGAACCAATACACTTCATGATGTATTGCATATCACCTTTATAACGATGTATACTCAGCACATGAGTATTTCCTTTCGCATGGTTTCTAAGGTATCACACACAATATTTGGTGCTATTATATCATTTCAGCAGGAGCAGTGTGCCGACTGCTTTCCCACCTGCCTTCTTGAGTATGGGGCCTCAAGCAGAAACTCTTCTTGATCCCTCCCAGCTTTGATGGACCTATTGATTTTAGAATGCCCTTAGCTCCGTTTGAGACGCATAGGAGAAGCAGAGCAGTTTACAAGGCAGCTGGGGCCCCCTCTGCATTATGGGCATCCGGCCTACACTGGGATTTCCCCGTGCCCTTTGGTTACATGCAGTAGGAATAAAAAGGCCCCAGTTTCCTCAAGGAGTTGCCCCTGTGTTCGGAGGAGACACCTAGTCCAAAGATCCCCCATGTTCTCAGGGTACTCGGCCGTCAGCAGTCCTGGCAGCTACTCGGGGTATTCATCTGTCTCCTCTGACCACAGGGAACATCTCCACTCAGTGGAGTCAAGATCTCAGCTTCCTGGAAGAGACATCTGCTCCTTCCAGTGCTTCAGCATCAACTAAGCTCCAGGGCTCTCCTTTTATTCTTCTTGTCCTACCCTAGGACTTCTGGTGAGGGGGGCAGCGCAGAAATTAGCTCTGCCCACCAGGGGGAGTGTCGTGGTCCCTCATTCTCCAGTTCGGAGGAAGGCCACTCTGCCTCACTACTCTCTCTTTCTTTCCCCTATCTTCTTCCAATTTCATTAAAGACTTACTTCCACTGCTAAGCATCTTTCTTAGAAACGGTGTTTTTAATTTCAGTACCAATATAGGTATTTATTGAAAGCCTTTGTGATTTTTGTCCCTATTTTTATTTTAAGAATAAACACCTATCACAAATTAATCCCTCAGCTGAAATTGTTTATTTTCCTTCATTTTATGCACACGTAGTATAATTACTTTCCACAATGGGCCTGTCATTCAGCCGATTAAAGGTACAGTCGGTCGTGACTTCAACTGTCACCCTTAATTAAATAGATCTATGCCCAGGAGATCAGTAATATGATTTTTTTTCAGCTCGCATTACCCCTTCCGTGTATGTAATGCGAAGTTTAGGTTTTCTAGTCCTTCTTTCATTGCTGAGGTAAACAAAATGAAGATTATCTTTACTGTCACACTGGGGAAAAAATAGATCAGTGCATACATCTGTTACAGACCAACCAAATTAGTTTTGCAAGCTACATTCACCTATCAAACCAGGAGTGCTCTGAAGCCAACAAGTCGGGCATGTATTTCTCCCTTGTAACCTTCATCTGAATTTGTTCAGACTGTGACCTTGGATACGCTCATTCCCAGAAGTGCCTCCAAATATGATGCTTGGGGCCTCACACTAATACTCAATGACTGTTGTATGCATGGTTGTATGCATGTAAGGAATGATGTCCCTAGCCTCTGTCTGTCAGAGGGTGGAGATGGATGGCAGGAGAGAGATCACTTGATCATTGCCTATTAGGTTCACTCCCTCTGGGGCACCTGGCATTGGCCACTGTCGGTAGACAGGATACTGGGCTAGATGGACCTTTGGTCTGACCCAGTATGGCCTTTCTTATGTTCTTATGGTTATTGTGCCTAGTATTTCTGAACTGCATCATCTTCTCGGTTGTAGTTTTATATGGGTTGAAATTCTTTTTTCAAACTGCCCCACTTCCAAATATAGGCCAGATACCACAAAGCCACACAGGTAAAAGGGCATGTAGTGCTCACTCATGTGAGTAGTCCCAGTGGGTTCAACTGGAATTCTTGCATGAATGAGGACTACACGTTCAAGGATTTTCAGCATCTGTTGCTTAAGCATCTTTGCACAAGAAACAATCCTGCATGAAATGATAATCTAACAGATCTTCTCCATTTCTAATTTCTATGATTCTATACAGAACTTCCTTTACTTTCCCATTGACTAAAGTACATACTCTATTTTTTAAAAATGTATAGGTAGCAATTCCTTTCTCTCAGACCTCAGTGATGCATTTTATTGAAGGTTTCCAATCAGTCTATTTCATTTTGAAGAACTTTACATTATATGTCAAAGTCTTACGGATTCTGTAGTTGAAACTCCTGAAGCAAGGAATTTTTCAGTAAAGGGCTTCAGAAAATTAGATTACCACTGAATCCTATTAAATTACATTGAAATATACAATACATGGAATTTAATTTTCATGGAAGGGAGAATAAAGAAATGTCCATGAAATCTAAAGCATTAAATGATATTTGACAAATATTAGCAAATGAAATCTTCCAGGATGCAAGATAATACTTTTGTCTCCAGCAAATGCACTCGTCTGTTCTTATTTTACAATAAAATCTGTTAGTAACTGATAAAAATCCAGGCCAAGATTACTTTAAATTATGATTTTCTGTAATTTGTCATAGGTGTATTTATAGATTGTCAGGGACAGTATCGGCGCTTAGTACTGTACATAAACTCAACTTACAGTCTGGTGATGCTCCAAGTGCTACCATAGTAAAACGGTGAAGTCACGAGCTTTTGTCTTAGACATAGTGTACCAGAGCCAATTATCATGTCTGACATGAGGAAGATGAATTTAGTCTGAGCACTCAGTGATAATGAACGTCATAGCAGTAACTCTCCAGCCAAGTTAGAAAGAGAGCTCTATTATTACTATGTGTACAGGACTGAATTTGATGGGTAATTTAGGTTATTGCTGTGACAGTGCTAAGCACTGGAACTTTGCTCCTTCTCAGAAAGGACCAAAGTACTCTTATCAGAACATACAAAAAGTCATATTAATAGGTGTAATGTTTATTGAGGTATTTATAGCAATAATTCTTTACCATCATCTTCACTTAGTGTTGGAGAAGCAAAGAGACAAATAAATTGAGTCTGATTTTAGTAGTATTTCTCCAACAAATGAAATCTTCATTCATATCTAACAGATTCAGCTTCTTGTCCAATGAACAAGCTAGTATGCAGCTAAGGTAACATTCACAACAATTTTGCAAACCGTTCTGAGGACCATATAATGACTGGTGGATACAGGGACGCTGAAGAATCTGAGATATCAGAAGCAGCTTAGTAACCTGACTCAGGTCTTTTTTTGTTTTTCTTTGTTTTCGTTTTTCGCCCATCATGAATTTTGAAATTACTGTAACAATATATATGATGAAGGTTTCCCTAGAGTCTTAGGAGCCCTTTTACCCTGATTGTTCACCTTGTGCAAATTAGGTCAATTGGGCCAGACGAAGCTCTCAGTCATGACGTAAAATGAACCTTGATAGATACACACAACACTAGTTTCTCTGGAGCATGGAAGTCTGACGTTTTGGAGTGCATAGGGCCTGATTCTGAAACTCTTCTACAAGCAAGTCCATTGACAGCTTGCCTGTGAAAGGGCATTTCACCAGTTTAAAGGTTGCATGGATAAGTCCTTCCTTTGACCAGATGAAGCTATTTCACAAAGCAGCAAGTGGAAGACCCATAACAGTAATTTCTGGATGCATGAGACAAGAATGTAACATTCCATTTTGTGTTTCTTATTAGTCCTTATTCCCTTTGCTCCTGCTGTTTGGTTTGGTCCCAGCTGTCACCTACCTGAGCCTTCCAGATGAAAAACTACTAGGAATGTTTCTTTCAGTGCAATATGATATACATCCCTGGGGATTTATATTTTTGACTCATGAGTTGTCAAGGCACATTTCACGTAATCAGCTGTTGGCTTATGTTCTCCAGAAAGACAATAAAAAAAAACATAAAAAGAAAAGAAAATACAAACCTTGGCTTGGAGTTAGAGAATAAGTGGAATCAGCCTAGTTCGGGTACCCTGGCATCTACAATGCCCTAGTGGCTCTTTAACTACATTTGAGGACTGGCCAGGCTGAACTGTAATACAGTTCTAGTAATACAGCCATTTGAACAGATACTTCTGGTTCTGTGTAATTTAGGAGCTAATCCTGCTTCTTACTCCCTGGGTGCAAAGGTCTCGCTTTGGCAATGGAAGTACACCGCTCCCACAGGACAAGGGGAGGCGCATGGTTAGGGTGGGTCGTATAAAGGGTGCACATACCCCTTCAGTGTATGAAGTGAGCTCAGCACAGCTGCTCCCTGTCCATTGCAGATCGAGGGGAAGGGCAGGGCTACAACATTGGCTGCTAACTAGCATCTCTTGCCCTTCCTCCATGGACTGATACATTAGGTAGGGTGACCAGATGAGAGATGTGAAATATCGGGACTTGGGGGCGGGAGGGTGCCGGCAGAGCAAAAAAAGCCGGAGCATAGGAAAAATTGGTGGGGGCTGAGTACCCATCAGCAGCTCCATGCCCCGTCCCCCCCCCCAGCTCACCTCCGCTCCGCCTCCACCTCCCCTGAGCTGGCTGCCACGTCCTGCTTCTCCCCCCTCCTCCAGCGTGTGCACTGCCATACAGCTGATTAGCACAACCCTGGGAGGGAGGGGTGAGAGAAGGAATGTTGCGTCCTTGGGGAAGAGGCGGGGCCAGAGCGGGGATTTGGGGAGGGATCCAATGGGGGAGGAAGGGGGTGGAGTTGGGGCGGGGGGAGGGCGCGAGCCCCCTCTGCCTGTGCGCCAGAGCGCAAAATATCGGGACAATTCGCGTCCCGACCGAACATCGGTCGGGACGCAGGACAAACAAGTAAATATCGGGACAGTCCCGATAAAATCTGGACGTCTGGTCACCCTAACATTAGGGCAGTGTTTCTCAAATGCTTTTCTTGCAGTCCTGGGCAGTGATTTGGGGTGTGGGCAAAGCGGCAGCCCCTGTCCTGTGGCCACCTGTCCTGTGGCCACCTGTAGGGGCTGGTGCGTATCCCCTTCAGGAGTCATAAACACTGTAGGAGCAGGAGGCCAGTATGAGTTCCCCACCTTCCCGGGGGCGGTGGGGCTCGGGCTTCAAGCTTCAGTCTTGGGGCGGTGGATGGCAGTCTCTGGCTGTCTGGTGGCAGGCTACATCCCCCAGCCGCAGGGCTTCGAGCTCCAGCTCTGGGCTCACCACCCACATGTTGCCCCTGGCCTCCTCTACCTCCTCCAGTCCCCAGCCATGCAATGGGATCCCAGTCTTCCGCTCTGGGCCCCCTCTCCCCTCATTGCCTCTGACTCCCAATGCCTCCCATCACCCCTGAGCCCCCTATTCACCTTCCCATCCAGGGCTTAATTTGTTCCCTAGCTTAGCAGGGCTAAGTAAGTCTGCTGTGAAAAGTGATATTAACACAAGTCTGCTGTGAAAAGTGATATTAACAAATATATAGATGTCACTTTTCACAGTAGCAGATTTACTAGCTAGCAAGTCTAAAAAAAAAGAAAGCGACCAAAAAAAGCAAAACATGCTATGCACCTTATTTGTGTTTCTATTCTGTTTAGGTCCAGTAAAGAATCAAGACAACTGTACATTATTTTTAATTATGGAGTCTGAAAACAATACAAAAACAAAAACAAAAACAAAAAAACCCCTCCATAAATAAATTACAGTGATTTGGACGTGTATATGTGCATATTTATTTGTTTTTTTCTATAGTTAATTAAGTATTATAGGAAAAAATGTCACCGTGGCAAGGGTTGGTGGCCGCATTCTGAGGCCACCCAAAAATGTGTTGTGAGAACTTCTGCATTAGGACTATGGTGGCGACTGCAGTAGTTGGTGGTTAGTAATTCCGCTGCTGTCCCTCCCCCATGTGGGGAAGGATTCCAGTCAGCTATCTGGGTTGGTGGCAAATCCTGGAGAAGTCCACATAGAAAGGATTTGTTCCCGCAGATGAGGGACTGTATTTCAACCTCAGCTGACTAGACTGCCTGCACAAATGGGATAGGGCCCTGACTAAGGGGCAAGATCAGGGATAGCAGACATGGCCAGCCATTTACCTAAGCTACAGGGCTTTTGTACAGAATATGAACCCATTAGACCAGCAATTCTCAAGCTGTGGGGTGGGCCTCCCACAGGAGGTGCAGGAATGTCTGCTTTTTTCTTTTCTTTGTTTTTAAGAGCTCTGGCTGTCAGCCCTGGGGGGCTGGGGCTCATGCAGAAAGGCCCTGCACACCTGGGAGGTGGGAGATGGGATAAAGGGGACAGCTGGAATCTCGCTGCCCTGGAGCTGAGAGCCGGACCCCCCCCACACTCAATCCCTCACCGGGAGGCAGTCCAGGCTCAAGCTCTCCTTTCCCCCCTGCTACTGGTGTGGCGCTGCCTTCAGAGCTGGGCGTCCAGCCAGGAGCCGCTGCTCTCCGCTCTGCCTCCAGAACTGGGCAGCAGTATATGTATGTGGGGGAGGGGGCACATAAGCGACTACGGACACAAAGAAGGGGGACCCAATCAAATGAGCTGGCAAACCACTGCATTAGACCTTCACCTGGCTTGTCCTATCACCTTTCTATGCTGCATGGTGGAGACATACCACAGAGATCTGCTCGTTGGCATAGGGGTGCAAAGGATAAATATTCCTCTTCCACATAATTTCCACCAATGCTTTTCCACTGTGCAGCTGATCCGTATCTGTTACCTTAAGCTACCATTTAACATTCTGTAGCTTCATAGATTTGCCCAGTATTGGCCCCTATTTCTCTTTATATTTAGTGGAGCAATGAGAGGAGGACGTTAATGAATGCAGTCACAGACACTTCTCTGCTGGGTCTCCAAGAAGATGTTACAGCAGTTAGGATAGGAGGGGATGACGATTACCTTTGTGTGGTACTTTGGGGAGATGACCCAGGTAGCATTTCCCAAAACAACTGGTATCCTCAGTGTGAAACTGCCCACACTTCAAGCTCTGTCTATTTCTTTGAGGCTGACTCACAGAAGGAAATTTGCAAGTCCTGAATGCACCAGCCAGTGCAGACGTCTCCACCTTCACAACCCATGGAGAGGTGTGTGCCTGTGTTAGTTTTAAAAGAACATCACTTTGACTTTTGTCTGCACCAACAAAAGAATAGACATTCATAAGTGAGGATCAAGGCACGACGGGGAGCCACTTTATCTCGCGGCATCCTTTTGCAGCAAGGTATTAGAAGCTCAACACTTAACAGGGAATTTTCATCCTTTTGTGGGCTTACGTCACAAGATAAAAATTCTTTTAATGTAGTTTTTGCCTGAAAAATCCTACCTATATTAATATACTCACACATGCACACATACAGTGCTCCATACGTAGAGAGCCTAAATTTTCCTCAGAGAAGTCAATAGGAGCTTTGCCATTGACTTGAATGAATGCAGGATCAGACCCATACAGCTCTTGATGTGAAAAAGAGTAGCAAATATTATTTAAATCTAAAAAAAAAAAAAAACCTAAAAAAGAGACACCTATCCAAGGCTCTAGGTGTCTTAAAATACAGCTTATAGAATATCAGGGTTAGAAAGGACCTCAGGAGGTCATCTAGTCCAACCCCCTGCTCAAAGCAAGACCAATCCCCAGACAGATTTTTGCCCCAAATGGCCCCCTCAAGGATTGAACTCATAACCCTGGGTTTAGCAGGCCAATGCTCAAACCACTGAGCTATCCCTCCCCCGCAATTGTACCATTAACAATACAATTAAATCAATTGTATTACAATAATCAATTCAAAAGGAACTCAGTCAGCCACCTATAAAACCTCCTCTCTATCATCTGCAAAACATACCCCCAATTCTATCATACAGAAATCTGTTGCAGCCTGACCAGCAGGCTGCTAAAGTGGGGCTATTTTGGACCAAGGGCAGTAAAAGTCATAGCGGGGGTTTAAAGATCCATGATCATCTTGGAAAGAAACTGACTTATGCAAATTGTACCTTCCCATAACAGACAGTTATTCCAATCATAAATTGTTACCTAATCTCACCTCTCTATAAGGAATATCATGGTTAGTGAATAGATTAAGCTTTATATTTAAATTATGATCCAGGTGTAACCCACACACCTCCTGGGTGTGGTGTTGTGTCCCATCTAGTGGCACTGAGACCATTGAGGGGTGGGGGAGAGGGAGAGAGAGAAATATATTGATTAATGAGTTTGCTCTACAGCCTTCGCTAATAGCCAGTTGGCTTTTAGCTCATGCAATAGATGCTCATGCGCTAAGCTCCAGAGGTCTGTTGGCTTTAAACAAGCGCCAAAAGTTTTCTGTCCACTGGCAATTTCATAGCTACTGTATCGGTGAGCTGGGATACTGGGAAATGACTTACAATGTATGGAGACTCATACTGCTCAGCCCTACAGAAATTATGATTATTATGGTGGCGGGAGGCTAACATATTCATAGATGTGCTTTTCTGTGCTTCTAGAGCTCTCCCTTTGGAAGGGGTTGCTAGGAAAGCATGCATGCAGTCAGTGGCTTTTAGCAGAATGTGAGAAACTGTAGCATCAGTGAACTGCTCTTCACTTCCAACCTCCATTGTAGAAAAAGGAGGGGAAAAAGTCATATCAGCACTATGCCTCATGTCATCTAAGGGTGATGGGGCAATCTGGATGGGCTCTGGATATCAGATTAATGCCACAAACATTGCTTGTCACTCTTGGAAACAATCTCATGCCTAGTGGAGATGGTGCAGTCGTTATCCTTTGAATGGTCTTTGTAAACCTGTTGACCAAACTCACAAAATGGAACAGACAGATACAAGATGGCCCTTCTAGTAATTCAAAACACCGAAGGAATGTATCTGTTTTTACATTGAAAATTTATGGCTATACCTTAAAGACTTTGCCCTATTTTCTCCAATCCTCCTCGGTGTCATTATTGCAACTCATGAAAAACATAAACAACAAGGAGTCCGGTGGCACCTTAAAGACTAACAAATTTATTTGGGCATAAGCTTTCGTGGGTAAAAAACCCACTTCTTCAGAAGCATGGAGTGAAAGTTACAGATGCAGACATTGTTATACTGACACATGAAGAAAAGGGAGTTACCTCACAAGTGGAGAACCAGTGTTGACAGGGCCAATTCAATCAGGGTGGATGTAGTCCACTCCCAATAATTGATGAGGAGGTGTCAATTTCAGGAGAGGCAAAGCTGCTTTTGTAGTGAGCCAGCCACTCCCAGTCCCTATTGAAGCCCAAATTAATGGTGTTAAATTTGCAAATGAATTTTAGTTCTGCAGTTTCTCTTCGAAGTCTGTTTCTGAAGTTTTTTTGTTCAAGTATGGCGACTTTTAAATCTGTTATAGAATGTCCAGGAAGATTGAAGTGTTCTCCTACTGGCTTTTGTATGTTACCATTCCTGATGTCCGATTTGTGTCCATTTATTCTTTTACATAGAGACTGTCCAGTTTGGCCAATGTACATGGCAGAGGGGCATTGCTGGCACATGATGGCATATATAACATTAGTTGACGTTCAGGTGAATGAGCCCCTGATGCTGTGGCTGATGTGGTTGGGTCCTCTGATGGTGTCGCTAGAGTAGATATGGGGACAGAGTAGGCAACGAGGTTTGCTACAGGGATTGGTTCTTGGGTTATTGTTTCTGTGGTGTGATGTGTAGTTGCTGGTGAGTTGTTGTTTTTATGGATACAGACTAACATGGCTACCCCCTGATACTTAACATCATGAAAAACAGTCACTCATTGGGGAGTAAAATTCACCTCGGAGCCAATCCAAAGCCCACACCATTGTACAAACCATTTAAACCTTATTTTGAGGACTTATGTGGGATTTAAACAATGCACATGCACTATGTTCTGAAAAAGGAGTAGTTTTCACCCATTATGACCAGGAAGAATGTCATCAAATATATAAGATCAAATTAGACCATTGTATGCATTCATAAATTGTCACTAACAGGAGTGGCATGCGCAAATCAAAGAGCACACTTTGATCTAGAGTGAGTTGTTTGCTTGGAGGAAATCTCTCTTCCTTGTTCTGGGCCAAACTAACTTCAGTAACTTACATGAGCTGTGAGTCAGTGCAGAATTTGTCCTTCAGTCTTTATCAATGGCAGTGTTTATGCATGTCCCTTAGTGAATATTTTAGTTCTCATTTTTGTATTTTTCTTTTTTATGGGCCTGGCTTTATGCCATTATTAATTTCACTGGAGTAATGCCAGCATGTAACTGGAGTAAAGCAATATTTATTAGGACCTATCTATCTCCAACCCAAGAGCCAAACTTTGGTAAATAGGAGCACCTCCATTGACTTCAATGGCATTTCACCCATTTGCACCATCAGAGAATTTGACCCTCTGTTCTTATCACCTTCTCAATTTCTTGCAATTAAAGCCCTCTAGATTTTCGATGTATAAATTGTGAACAGATTTATATTTCTATGGACTTACAAGGTGATGACTATTCTATTCCTATGTATTTTGTATGAGCCAATTCATGAAGTATTTACTAATTTTTTGCTTATTCCTTCTTCAGACAAAACTAACACTGAAGCCAATATGAGAATAAAAGCTTATTGCATCTAATTGGATAAGGACTTCAGTACCATAACAGCACTGGCATTTTTCTTGGTTTTGTATTCAAATTAATGGTAGTGGAAGGAAAAGCATGAATAAAAACAAAGTAATAATCCTTTGTAGTCTTGCATTCAGTCAATTATTCATGAGCTCCATAGCTGTTGTGACTCGACATATAGTCTGCATTCAAATGAAGCTGATCATGGTGCATTTGGCAAGAGTTTTCCATTTATAATGACTGCAGGAAGGGTCTGAATTAAAGTCATCTTGATGCACAAAAGGTATGTACAATCCCTCTACTAAAGTATGTCCTGCATTCCCCGCTACCCCTCACCATATGTAGAGATCTCATTTACAAATATTTAGTATTTCAAATATTCCTCATCCCACCATATTTGTTTGGGGTTCCTCGAGGTTCAGACCCTCAGCTGGTGTGAATTGTGGTAGCTCTAAGAGCTGATCCTTTAGGAGGGGGATTTGTATATACTTTATATGTGTTGAGATCACTTCCATTCATCTTGAAGTCAATGGAGCTATACCAATTAACATCAGCTGATGATCTAGTCTTTTAGGAGCAATATATGGAGGTCCTGAGAAGGGTCAGGCCACTAATGACCCTAGATGCTGATAAAATGACAATCAAGGTAATTAACCTCTCCCCCAACATAACATAGTAATATGTTGTTTTCATTCTCTTTTTAGGTTATTATTGGAAATTACCTAGCTCTATTTAACACTCAGTTTAAGATCACACATTGTCAATATTATTCAGCAAGATGTTTTTATGGTACAAGATGTGACAATTTGGGGAAACTGCCTACGTACAATTTAAGAATTGTATGTGAGATTATAAACTCTATGTATCCTTATCAAGCTGAAAACTCTGTCTTGAATGTGAGGCGGTGTTTTTTTTTTTTGTTTTTTTTTTGCCTTTCCTGTTATCCATGCTGGACTGAAATTCCAAGAGATAATAGTAGAATAGAGATTCATTAAATCTTTGTTGTCCTCTATTCAAAAGGAAATACCTTGAGACAAAAGGTTGGCACTTACCCAGGAGAACTGGTTTACAGGGGAAAGGTCACCTGGCAACGAAGTCGCCTGGGAGGGTTCTGTGCTCACCTGCTGATGCTGATCAGGCAGTCTTCTGACAAAGGAGGCTGGAGGTTATAAAACAGAGAGTGTCTCAGCAGCTATTTAAGAAAAAGAAAGACATAGGGATTCCTTGTTTTGGATGAGAAGCCCTGTGCAAGAGAATCCTAGATCCCTTAGGGGATTCTGGCCTACACCCAAAGAACTCTCCAAAGTGGGGAAGAAACTGAAACGGAAAACAAATACGGGTGTGTTTATTATTTTGTCTAGGTCTGTGTGTCTCTTGTGTCATTAAGTAAAGAACAAATTGTGTTTAGAATCCTGTGCAAAGTCTGACTCTGTTTCTGCTGGCTTTCACTGCAGTGTGCCCTTTGGTGAGATTCTGGGGAATGTGCAAGAGGTACTGGGGAGGCTAAGGGGAGACTACACTACTTTCAGGGACTAGGCAATTGGACCACAGGGGGGTCTCCATTGCCAAGAGGGGTTTCAGACAAGAGGTCTGCACCTGGAGTGTGTACATAGAGGCACAAAGCCAGCAACAATGCCTAAACTCTGACCAACCCCAGCAAACTAAGGGTATTTAGGAGTCAGCATTTGGACCCAGCACCCCCAGCAATCAGGTGAGTGCCCAGTAGGGAGAGCCTAAGCAAATCTGTGACACAGGCCTATCTATAACAAACTGCAAAACTGGGGAGAGTGGTACAATTGGAGTGAAAGTCAGGAGTTACTGTACAACATTCTTATGAAAATGAGAAAAGAAAGATGATGAAGAAACTCACTGAATAAGGAGGCTGACCACTTTGGCAAGATTATCAGTTAACCACAGCTCATTGGCTAATACTATTGTCATCAGAATAAATTCATTTTACATTTTAAGGTTTTTGCCATTCTAATACAGCAACTAGTGCTGGTTGTTCCACCTGGTTGAAATTACATTTTATTCTCAGCTCCTATGAGAAGTGTCACACGGAGCTTTTGACGCTTGCTGACTGAACTCATTCTGTCACAGCAGAACAGTTGATATTTCACACTAGAATGCGAACTGTACTTCAAGGACAAGTCGTTTGATCAAAGGGTACCACAAATCTTCGCGGAGAATGACAGATGGGAAATGGTGAAGTGTTATTTATGTGAATGACCATTAGAGATTTAAGATACTCTTCTGAGCCATTTCATCATCACTCACTCACCTTTTAAATAACCCCTAATTCTTGGCATTGCTATTATCATCCAAGCTGCATAATATTATAGCTGAGTCTTCTGTTTGTATGACAAGCTCACAAAATTGTGTGTGTGTGTGTTGTGTGTATATATGTATTTTTATGGCTTACATTTAAACATTATAAATACTCTATAATGCAAGAGAAAAGCTGAATTGCCTTAAAAAATTAGATAGATATATTATTTGATAGATGTTGCATACAATTTATCTTCTATTTAAATAATTTCATTTCTCTATAAAATAAACTATTCTGGAATAACTTATACTTTTTGTTGAGGGACCTTCTTATTTCATATATTTGGCTCAGAAGAGCAAGAAAGATGCCTCTTCTGCATAACCTGATAGAGAGTTCACAAACTTTTCAATGGACCATGGATATTTTGGGAGGTAAATGTTGGTGTGCATATCAAGGAGAGAAAAATGGAGTAGAGTATCAAGAGAACAAGAGTGAAAGATAAAGAAACAAATCCACCCATATAGCACAAACATTCATGAATCCAAAACTTACCCTCTCTTCTGAAAGACTGAATACAGTTTTGGTCAGGCCAAACTTGTGACTAGAACTTAGCAGATAGACCAAGATATCATTAACTACAAAGATAACATCTTCCTGAACAATGAATCCAGATCTTAGACACAGCGGATAAAATCCTGGCCCCACTGAAATTAATGGGAGCTTTGCCATTGACTTCAATGAGATCTGGATTTCACCCAAATATTCTTTCCTTCGATGCTCAAACTGATTATCAGTCAGCCAGGAAAAAAAACTTCCTGATTTAATTCATCTGGTTCATCCAACTACATTAGCCATGTGAATATACCTTATAGTGATAAACTCAAGGAGCTCAATCTAGTTAGCAAAGAGAGAATAAAGGGATGACTTGATTACAATCTAAGTACCTACATGGGCAATAAATATATAGTAATGGGCTCTTTAGTCTTGCAGAAAAAGCTATAACGTGACCTAATGGCTGGAAGTGGAAGCTAGACAAATTCAGACAAATTCATGAGTTGTCCCCATTTGTGACACTTCTAATCACTTGTAAAATTTTAGCTGAACTCGATAATTGGATTCTTTGCTCCTCAACCTCTGTCACAACACAATTTTCAGCTTGTATAATCAAACTTCACAAAACATCACCTGGATGATTTTTCGGAATACTCAACAGCATACCCAACTCCTAGTTTTGCAGACTAAAGGTGTAATAAACAAAGATAGCTGGCCATTCATTACATATCAATGAACAGTGCCATCCAGCGGCAATTGCATGAAGACTATAAAGTCTGACACTGTAACATATACCTTGGTGGGATGAAAACTTCTCAGCTAACCACCCACACAGTGCAGTGTGAAATTTGCATGCTGTAGCGCAACTGGGTAGCACTGATCCTCTCCAACAAATCTGTTACTTCCTTGAATATTATGTCATGCCAATATGTTGTACTTCTATGCTACCTCCCCTCAGAGGATCTCAACGTGCTTTGGAAATATTAATAAATTATCCATTTTATATAGCCATCAATTAATATTGAGCATGTAGATGAATTTGACATGTTAATGAATCATGAGGGAAATCATGCTATATTATGATGCTGGAGAAGGCACCTATTATGATGCTGGAGAAGGCACCCTATACATTGAGGGGAAAGAACACAACAAAACTATCAATCAGCACAAGTTGTGCCTAATTTTGTACCCACACATTTCTGTATAGAACACTGCTTTCAGTTCTTGTTTTCTTACACTATTGATGCTTATATTTAAATCAATCTTAGATAAAAAAAGAGCTAATCAAAAGGATGATATTCAACATTATTTTTACACAAAGAGAAATAACAGAAAGGAAAGATTTATAGAATATGATCAATCCATTTTAAGGTCAGAAGAGGCCATTGTGATCATTTAGTCTGATCTGCTGGATAGCACAGGCCACAGAACTTCCCCAAAGTAATTCCTAGAGCAGATGTGTGTGTGTGCTACAAGTACTCGGTGGGCATAATACATCTTCACAGCAAGTTTTCCATGCTTTCAAAATAGATCAGGGATGAGCAAACCATCAACATTCAGATGTTACAAGACTTTCTGCCAAGGAAGGATATTGCTTTGCCCAAATCACTTATTTCATGTGTAAAATTAATTATGATTATCAGACACCCTCGCTGTTTCCAATACTTTGTTTATTTAAAAAAAATGAAATATTTTTAGGTCTATTCCTCCAACTAACCGAAACCAGAGAACACGATTGTTGTTTTTAATTATATGGCTAGAAGATTTCTTGGCATAAATAATATTTGCACCAAATACCATAATGAAAATTGGCAGTTAAGCTATTTTGCTATACAAACAGAATTACCCCCATGTGCTGTAATACAAAAGAAATTACGGTAGATAAAAAATTATCCTGATGGGACCTGATCCAAGTCTCATTAAAGCCAATAGAAAGAGTCCCATTGTCTTTAATGGGAGTTAGATTAGACCCCATGGAGACCATTAACGAACAGATGCTTTGTGGTAGAAAAACGTGGTTTATGTTAGTGAGCTGATATATTTCCTTGCTACCCCCACAATGCAGCAGTTCTTAAAAAAAAATCCCTGGATTCTCATCTCTTCAGAATGGGGATGAGCACCAGGGAGAAATCTGAGAGGAAAATAGCAGTCACCAGACTGCAACTTTTCAGACATTTGTAAATTAGGGATCATTCCTACTGTCCTTACAGAAGCTAAGGCCCATCGGCAGTCAATGGAAAATTTGCTTGTCCTGAGATTTTCGAATTAGGCATTTAAAATGGAAAAGCCTTCAAGATCATCATCTTCCAAAGAGGATTCATGCCCTGCACTGCTGTAAGAACTTTGGAACAAGACTTGGCATTTGGTCTTCCACTCCACCTAGATTTCCTGTCTCCGTGGTTGAACCAATGGAGCTTCTTTCCTTTCATAGACTCCTGGTAATGGTTTGGGGGCATACACATATTAGAAGAGTCAGGCTGCTGTGTTAGACAATAGCCTAACAATGATGTGTGATGACATACGAAAAGACTTCTATTGACTTCACGGGCTTTGGATCAGATCCATGTAGCCTTCAGAGAAAATTAAAAACAAAATCTTAAATGAAAGAGAAGACAAATAGCAGAAAATGTAGCCCGTTAGGTAATGAGTACTCGAGAAGAGCAAACAAGTGAAAAAGGCTGTGAGCATGCCCAGACATAAAGGGATTTCTCAGGACTAAGGGCAGGCACACAGAGTGAAGCATATGTTCATTTCTCAAAGTCAAGGGGAAAGAACCTGAAAATTGCGACTCAAACAGTGTGTCTATGGAGCAGAATTCATGGGAAAATGTATCTCTGTGGAAGAACTGTGGAGCTCCATCCCAGACAAAAGCTGTCTGCCATTCACTATCACATCATAACCTTTGTGCCAGTTTTGCATGAGTCTATCTAATCAGCAGTCATATAATCTGCAACATTGAATATATCACATGCCAGCTGGCTTGAGAAGGGTCTGCACTAGGGAAAAAGCCTACAGTACAATCAAAGAACAACTTTCTTTCTCTCCTTACATCTTCCCTCTTAACTCTATTCCTCTTGCTTTCTGATTGTTTTCCTCTTCCTCTCATTAGTGTTGCTAATACTGATGAACTACCTCTTGATCCAACCCAAGGCAGTCAGTGTTATTTCTTTTGACTGAATATCAAATGCCTGGCTCATATTTGTGTGGTAATACACAGGCCAGGTAACTATGAAATATTTGATAATATTTTGATACCAAAGGATAACATCTGCTCTCCCCCCACCCCGCAAGGGTTAAAAACTCTGAGTACCAGAAAGATTAAAGGAAGGGTATAGAATCCTCAAGAAGACTGTCTGTCCCTAGAATGATTGCGTTAATTGACAAGAAAAAGGATATTAAGTACTTGAGAGTACAGAATCATCATCAGATTATTGTAACCCAAATTCTGTGAGCCTTTTAAAACCTTTATGCAGAGTAACTGGGTAAGGGCCATTGCAAAGTCCACTGAAGCCAATGGAAAAACTCCCATCGACTTCAGTAGGTGCTATATTTGGGAACAAACCCTGTCTTGTTTCATCAGTACCATCCTGTGCTTAGTTGCATTTTCAAAAGATGACTCCATGTGGCTGGAGAAGGTGAAGAACAAATGCAAAAATGCACCTGACAGATACACAGCCATACAACAGCTTGTGGCATAGGACTTGATCCAATTTCCACTGAATGCAGTGGGAAGTTTCACAGTTACTTCACTGGGAGTTGGAATAAGCCCTTAATTTGGCTCATTTGCATATCTCATTTGGTGCTGTTGGCAAATAGGTTTCTATTAGTCCAATCAAAAGTGGAGTATCCTGGACCTGAATTTGAATGCATAGAAGTCATTCACAGCAAAAGTGCAGAAAGAGTCTCAAACAACAAGAGTACGGCTCTTCTTTGGATTGATGGCTTAGCTCCTGCTGACGGCTTTCTTACCATCTGAAATATTCATCCTGAATATTCATCTTAAATGCTCTCGAAATTTGCCTTGGTTCAAGAGAGAGAGAGAGAGAGAGATGCATGTATTATGTCAACAAATTTTCATTGAGACTGGAGATGAACAGTTTTGCTCTATGAGGTTATCCTTAAATGTTCTGAAGCTGCCATGCATTTAGGGTTCAAACTGAGGTCATTTGTAAAGTGCAAATGGAGCAAGTCACAAAGTATTTATCCTTTGTCCACAGTTGGAGGATCAGCAGGTTGACCATTTGCTCTGAGGCTGCCTTTTCTGATTTCCGCTACGGTGTGTTTGCTTTGTTTTTTTTTTTTAATGTGAAACATTTCTAACAGCGTTGGCAATTTACCACCCACCAATGAATCACCAAGAAGGAGGCTTTAAGGAAAGATTTCTTTCTAAATTTGCATTTTATTTTTATTTTTGACCCTGGCAACATTTCCTTGAGTCTGTTATTCTAAATGGGGGGGGGGGGAAATGACTGCTGTATATGGAAACAGGGCCCCATATAGAAATGCTCCAGCGGGAGCAGGTCTGGTCTTGCATTTTTAATTCCATCAGTAGCTTTATCTATGGAGTATTATCTTTTTGATAGACCCAAATCCAGGACTCTGAACACAGACCAAACAGCCAGGGCAGATGTTGGACAGATGCACAAAGTCAAGGAGCAGGAGAAAAAGGATTTTTTTTTCCTGTCTCCAGGCTGCAGATCTATTCAGGTCACCAATGGCTGAAACAGCCTATAGTGCAAGTAAGGGAAAGTCCATTAGCATTTGCAAAGGAACACTGAGGATGCAAGACAATGGCTCCACACATTTGCACCAGCCAGCAGAGATGACCAGGAATGGACAGAGAAGAACACTGTAACCTCTCTAAGGTGGTATGGTTCCTGTGCTCCGCAGGAGTTGAGGTGAACATTAAGCCTCACAGAGATCTGATGGGGTTCTTTCTCCATCTTGCCCCCAATGAAGAGCTGTGGTTTCATGTCATAACTTACTCCTTCCAGAGGAGTTGAGGTTTTGGCCCAATCTATGTGGTTTCAATGCTTTGGTTCATACTTATGTTCGAGGACAAAAGCTCTTGGAAAAACATTGACAAGGAATTATGTATGAAATACCCAAACAGAAGTAGTGAAACATGCATGCAAATGTCTGTTTCACAACCAGATTAGGCATGAGGACTACATATCGGAAATGAAAATGAATTCAATTTGGCCTTGTGCAATTCTTCATTTAATTCTGAAATATGGCACGCAGGTGGAAAGCAAATTGATACTGTGTCATGTTGCTTTACAAACTGAGCTCAAACAAGTCACACTCAGCATGTTGTGAATGATGAGTCCCTGGGTCAACTCCAACTAGATGTTAGCGATTAAATTTAAATCTGGTTGAAGGAGTTTTTAATGCAGATCATGAAATAGCCTCATCCCCCACTCAAATTAATTTTAGAATGGGCAGTCTTCTCTCAAAACTGAGGGTCACCACGTAAAGGTAAACTAACTTATCTTTCTCCAGTTCTCATGGAAAATGTATCTGCTTTAGGTGTAATTTCAAGCATGAGGAAATAATGTGATTGTATTTGTTAACCACATTGAGGAAACAAAAGGATTCAGTTTCTCATGACCTGTCTAAGATAAAATCAATTATACCTACACAGTAATCAAATCTTTTAGTCCATTCTCTAAGAATAGCATCCTTCTCACACAGAGCCAGCTGCCAATGCTGACAGACAACTAAGGGAGTTTGCAATGGAGAAATTTGTGTAATAGGAAAAGTCCCTGAGCATTATCCTGTTCATTTTCTAAATAAATATCTAGCTCGTTACAGTATAAATCTCCACCAAATGAATGACAGGAGCTCTCCTTCTTTTAATCTCTCTCCTCATGGACACACAGGTTGGTATACTTTGTATGGGCATCCATGTTTCTGGAGGAACATATTTGTTCCATTAGTTGTCCAGCAATTAACTAACATTGTGCAATACGGGCCAGATTCTGCCACTCTTACTCACACTTGATAGTACCTTGTTCCAGTTGAGGATCTATCAATATGTATTTTGCACACACACAAGATTCTGCCACTCTTACTCACACTGGATAGTACCTTACTCCAATTGAGGATCTATCAGTATTTATTTTGCACACACACAAGCATACGCAGATTATTCTTAAAGTAAGTCAAGCTCTCAAAAGTTAGGAAAGGCCAGAATTAATGTTGTCTATGCAATCTTAATTCTTCCCCCATGAGCATATACTTTATGATACAGTCTTTAGTTATATGATCACATATTATCTTTTCCAGAGGACCCTGACTTATTCAACATGCAGGATGGACAGTACTCATGGAATGAGCAGCCATTCAACATTTTGTTCTCTCCTCATTGTTGTACGTGGCCCTAGAACGCACATTATTCAAACCCTGCTCTGAAGACAGAATTATTAATATTCTTATTGGCTCTTCTATGCTGCAATTTGCTATAGTAACTGAGGGCTTCACATTTTCACAACATCCCTGGGAGGGAGATGATATTATCCCCATTTGTAAAATAGGGAACAAAGACACAGAAAGATTAAGGCCAAAAGTAGCCACTAATTTGTGGGGCGCAATTTGAGGTATCTAGGTCTTTAGAGTATTTACCATTATATAGCACTCCATATGTTCAAAGCACAACTCCCGTTGACTTTAGCTGCAGCTGTGAGTGCTCAACACTTCTACAAATCAGACCATGAGGACCATCCAGGAACCCAGAAAATGAGGAACACACACTTAGTGACTGCCTGTGAAAAGCCTAGTTTAAGTAACTTGCCCAGCATCAGATGGAACTCTGTAGCAGGGATGGAATCCCGTTCTCCAGGGCAGCATTCCTTAACCTGCCTTAACCATGAAACTATCCTTTCTCTTCCTGCAATCCTTTGCCTTGTTCACTAGACACCTTCCAACTTTTGCAACAAATGAAGCTATAGAAAACAGTTATTACAGAAAATACTCTACTTCACTACACAACCCTGATCTCCTGCACATGTCCATCCCGCACACTGAATGACTCCACTTCCTGTTCCCTCCAAGCTTGTCCCCTTCTGCCCCATCTCCTTCAACCTGTCCCTGTGCCAATCCCAGGGCCAATCCCAGGGCGCGGAGGAGGGGAGCACCCTGCTGGGAGCGGGTTGTGCATTCCGTCTGCCCCAGCCGGTGCCAGGTCTGTAGTAAGCCTGGCAGGGCAGCCCACGTCCTTCCCTCCCCACCGACCAGAGCGGCGTGGAGCCCTCCCGGCAGGTGGCGCGGTGGTCGGGGCCACGTGGCGAGCGCCCCACTGAAGCCCTGGATGCCCCCCTTCTCTCTCTCCCCCCGCTCCTTCCCCCTCCCCCCCGCTAGCCGGGGCACATCTGCAGCGCAGGGAGTCCCCCTGCACCCTGGCTCCGGCCGCCCCGCAGGTAGGGTTTTTTTTCCTGTTTTGCGGCTCCGGCCACGCAGCAGGGGTTTTTTTTGTTTGTTTGTTTGTTTGTTTTTTTGCTTGGGGCGGCAAAAAAGCCAGAGCTGGCCCTGGCCAATCCTATCTCTTCCCCCCTCCTACCTCCTCATCTCAGGCCTATTCTTATTTAGCCAGTCCCAATCTCCAGTCCTCATACTTCTCATCCCCAGTCCTCTTGTCCTGCCAGTTTTGGTCTCCCCACACTCCCAGTCTCCCTGCTCATTTATTCCCAGTTCCTCCAGGCTGGCTTCTTCCCCCCTGAGTCCTTGCTGTGCTCCCAGCCCTGTATACAAGTTCCAACACACCAGACGCTGATTTTGATAGACGGCCCAACTCAGCCTCCCATTTTGAGGGAGCAATTTTTGTACCTGCACCTATCTGTAGGCGGAATTGATGTCATTTATGTGTCTGCTTGACTGGTGCTAAAGAGATTGATTGATAATAACCTGGCCATACAGTTTGTTACGTTCAGCAGCTAAGATGAAGTACAGCTAAGAGGGGTGGCAAATATTAATGCAGGGAAGTGGAGTTATTGCTAAAACTGAAGACGTGCTCACAGGAAACTGGACCCAGTATGGCAATGTGTTGTATCACTCTTACCACTAAATCAAGGCAACGCTGATAGTTCATATCTCTTTGGCTACCCAAACAAAATACGTGCAGTAGGCAGACTTAATGACTTTTTCCTCTGCGACTTAAAATCATTTGAAAAGGTAAATTCACAAAGTATGTGTGTGAGAGACATCTCTCATAGTCACAGACAGATGTACAAATGATTATAATGTTGAACTGCTTGGCTTGGCAAGCCAATATAGATCTGCAGTTTGTAGTGGATAACTTGTTAGCTTTGGCTTAGCATGCTATTTCTGACTTTACAAAGCATGAGACTCAGGGCTTTTGATATAAATTATTGTTTCTGCAAATCTGTTTTCTAGGCTTTGAAGCAACAGGATAAAGAAACTGTCACATCAGCTAAAGTGTCAGTTTTGAAGTTGTGAAGTTGCAACTCCCTTTAATAATTAGATATGTAAATCTTAAATACAGAATAGCCCACAAGTCTACAGTGAAAATAAAACAAGCTTGCAAAAGAATATTGCAGTAGGATAAATGATTCATTTAACTGGAACTGATTCTAAATACGACAGTGACCTAGCTCTTAGATAGCTACTTTTATCATTCGTTTTTAAACCAAGTATCACTTCCCCCATTTCACAGAGGGGGAAACCGAGGCACAGTGAAACAAATTGACTTGATCAAGGATATTCATCGGGCCAGTGGCAGAACCAGGGATAGACCCCACTTTCTCATTCTAGTACCCTACCCATTGGACTATACTGTATCAGTGATCTTGGAGGTGTTGCAGCCCAGTCATATCTCCTGCTGGCATTAGGCTAGCCCTGATCTGGCTATTCACTGAATGTAGGGTGACCAGATGTCCTGATTTTATAGGGACAGTCCTGATTTTGGAGTCTTTTTTCTTATATAAGCTCCTATTACCCACCCCCAACCCGTCCCGATTTTTCACACTTGCTGTCTGGTCACCCTAACTGCATGGGAAATTGCTTTGTTTTTTGTTACCACATAAAATCACTTAAGAACCAAAGGCTCTGAGCTGAGATGCTATTTCTTCTGTTTTACGTATGACACAACTAATTATAGTGTTATCTAGATGATTTAAAATGCTTAATGTTTGAATAAATGTTTAAATAAAACCACAGAGGCATTCAACTGTATGGAAGCTGCTATGCAATGCGGGGAAAGGGTAAACTCTACTGTGACAGGGTGGACATTAAGTTGGATACAATGGGTATTAAATATTATTTGGACTGCAATAGTGCCAATGGTCTCGAGCCCCACTGAGCAAGTTGCTGTACAGACATATAACCAAAATGCCCTGAAGAAACGCTTACGCTCTGAGAATAAGATGAGAGACAACAGCAGACCCATACAGACAGACCGGTCTGGCAAGGTAACAATGAGATGATTGTGATCAGTCACCGTCCGTTAACCATAACAGCTAGACATGCAAGGTAGGGAGGCAGTGCGGGGGGAAGAGGGTGGGGGGTTAAAAACTGGAACATCAAATTGTTCTTTGACAAACAACCATCCTAGAAAGATCTGGACAATAAATGTATATTTCATTCCTGCCTTTCCTCCGCCTTCATGTTCATTGGGTACAAGTCAGAGGAAGCATGAATGGCTTTTCCCACGTACGTTTGTTATTACTTAGGTTCACAGAGTGCAAAGAAAAAATGGTAAAATGAAAGGGAAGGAGATGACAGAGGCCAAAAAGCAGGGAGACACCATTTAAGGGCAGTCTTTGTCCTAGGGGATATACTTCCTCCTTCACCAAGCTATAGATGGCAAATAGCATTGCTGCTAAAGCGAGAAGGTAGCTGTAGAGGGAATGGTTACCCACTTAAATAGACACCGAGATTGTAATGTATCAGGGGGTAGCTTATGTGACCAGTCGAGCAGGATCAAGGAAGAAATTTCTAACCTGGGTTTGTCCTGGGCAGGATTCTGGCACGCCACCATCTCGCCTCTCTGCAGAGAAGAAAATGAGAAGATTTCCACTTACTTTAGTGGCAGCTAGAGCCTTGAGTTTGTAACATGCTTTTGGGTCTTTCTGGCTGGGAGATGCAGTATAAGTGCAAATTTGTCATTATGCTAGAGGTGCCAGGCTTGGCTTCCTACTTGAGGTCAAATCAAATTTTGTACTTAACGCAGGAATTTGATTTGGTTCATTCATCTCGGATCCCAAGATATATTAAGATCCCACTGCCACAGCGCAGAGAAGTTAGCGCACTTAGTCCTGAAAAGTGGTTTGCCTTTTATCAGAGAAACCAAGTGAACAGCAGAGGCAGGATTATTAAATTATCTCACTCTTCATTTATTTACAAATGCATTATTCCCACATTTAGGCTTGGAAAAGAGAATTGATCTGAACAGGAAAGAGCTGCTCTGCACTGGGCAGATCTTTTAATTAAAAAAAAAAGAACTAATTTAAAAACAAAACAGTAAGAAAATAGCCCTCTGAGTCACTGCGGATAATTCTCAGCTCTCTACATCCAATGCAGCTCAGAGTGCATCTTCCTGCATCTTGTCTTATCTTTCCCCATTTCGATATATTTAGCACACTGCTCAATCTCTGGGCATCAGATTTATTTCCCAGAGCAAGCCACCTGCAATGCCCTTCCTGCTAGTGGGGACAGGGGGCACAGCATGGGCCAGAACAAGTATGAAGTTTATTGTATGTATTATAGGCATGCTTAAGAGACTAAATCATGGACCAGGACCCCATAGTGTGAGGTGCTGTACACACAGAACACAAAGGTGATTCCAGCCCGAAAGAATGTACAAACCAAGGAAAGTTTAGAGCTTCTCAACCTTGGCAGTGCCACCAGCCATGCCTGGAGGTTTCGGGCCTGTATCTGTAACTCCACCCCTAAGCACAACAGGACACATGCTGCAAAGACCAATGCTGGTGTTTTGCTGAACTTTGTCTAGGATTGTTTGTGACATAACAGTATGGTGCAGTAGTTCAAACATTTCATTCAGATCCACGAGTTCTGGGTTCAGTTCTCAGCTCCACAGCAGACTTCCCTGACCTTGGGCAAGTCACCTAGACTAGCAGTCTCTTAGTTCTAGCTTTACTAAAACAGGGATGTGAGTACTTCACGGGGTGATGACACTTCATTCATTCATATTGATAAATTGCTTTGAGATTCACATGGAGACATGAAGAGAGACCCGCAAAGGCTTTGATGGTGCCCATTTTATTAAAAAGGGCCTATTCTGGTCTGTGGCTCCAGAGAAGCACCATGTAAAAGGCACAGCCAGGGATATGAATGGCAAAGATGGTTTTAAGCCCCCGGTGTGAGTTACAGAGGGTGTGGGGCTGATCTAACTTAAAGCAGACTCCCCACAGCTACCATGGGCAGTCCAGAATCATGGCACAGAGCAGTACCAGCACAATCCCATCCCACCTCCAATCCAACCCCTAGGTGGGGCATCATGAAGGGAATTCTTATTGAGGCCCTATATGGTGGAGGGGTATAGAGGGTCTTGGGCCAGAATTAGTTTCAATGTTACTTAAGGGTTTAGAGGTATCTGTTCTTATGCCAAACTGGATCCAAATGCCTCTTTAATAATTACCTAGTCTCCTGAAAATAGTAGTCTCAATCTATGACCCATGGTTATAGTTTTAATCACTTGTGCCATGTGATCATGTGAGCTCTGTCAAAGGCCTGGGATCAGCACAGCAGACACACATTACAGGGAGTTTGTTGTAAGAAAACAAACCTCATTCTGCAGATTCCAGTTATTTGGTTTCCAATGCCTGAGATGACCTCAGATTCCAGCGTTGCAGGATCTAACTGTCATCATAAGATGTGCTAAGAAATCAAAGAAAATAACTTGGTTAGAAAATCTGGCCCATGATTTACAGACCTATTAGGTAGGTCTACATGGCAAAACAACCCATGGCAGCGAGTCTCAGAGAGCCTAGGCCTACAGACTTGGGCTCCCGCCATGTAGACGTTTAGGCTCAGGCTGGGGCTCGGGCTCTGAAGCTCGGGGACAGGGGCGAGTTTCAGAGCCCGATTGTCCACATGGCTATTTTTAAGGCCTTTGTGCAAGTCTGAAGAGCTGGGCTCTGAGTCTTGCTGGTGGGCAGGGGCGGGTGGGTTGCCATGTAGACATGCTTCCTCTCTCCTAGCCCAACACGGATCCAGCCTATTCCAGAAGCTACACCGGATAGCACAAATGCTTCCTCCATCAGACATCTGTGCTCCAGGAGTCAGCCTCTCCAGACAAGTCCTCTCCCTTCGAGAGGAAGAGACAAGCTGCTTTGACAGATGTATTTCAAGGCTGATTTTTGAAGAATGCTTTTGTGTGAGAGACCATGCAGCCCAAAGAATCTTAAAAGGCTGACGTGCACATTAAACAGTATTACACTTCAAAAGATATTGTGTTACACAGCCTGACAGAGCTTTAAAGTAAGAAGCAACTTGAATCCTTTGTAAGGATTTGGGCATAGGCTATGTATAGTACTTAAATTACTTTAAAAAAAAAATCTCAATCTAAGAGTACACTGTCCGGGCCTCTGTTTTGTAGATCATACAGCAAATAATTGTACCACGCAGCCTTGTTAATTGTGCAATTCCTTGGTGCTATGATATTATGGGGATAGGTGACATTATTAAATGCAGCACTTAGACCTGAAAAACAAAAGCCAGATACATTTCTGAATTTTACCTAATGTAATGGTGCGTCTTTCCCTCAGTTTCCATAGGAGTGAACTGCTGACAGTGAATCCAATGCCCCTTCAACCTGCAACTCCTTCTCCCCCCCAGCTCCCCTGAGCCCAGTTTTGTTACGTTCTGGATGTTTTACAAAGCCCGTCCTTTATCTTGGGTATTTGGGGAGAAGAGGAAGGATATTCCAGACTGGGACTGGTGAGACCTGAGCTCAGTTCCTGGCTCCATCACAGACCCTCTGTGCGAGCCTGGGCAAGTGAGATAATCTCTCTGTGCCTCTATTCTCCATCTGTAAAATAAGGACAATAATGTTTCCTACTTGATAGGCTTTTATGAGGGTCAATATATTAATGGATTCTCAAGCACTACATGGATGAGGGCCATATACCATGGGGGTGGTACATGGAACTTTCTTTAAGTCTGAATATGAGGGTTTATAACTGAGCATCAGTAAAATCATGAGTTACATGGCAGGTATGACGGGTGGCTTGCAGTACTGGGTTTTTTACATTGCACATTTTTGTAAAAAGCAGCGAGGGCTGTTTAAGAAAGTGACGTTATGGACAGGACAAGGGGACTGGGAGTCAGGAAATCTGAGTTGTGGTCCTGGTTCTGCTGCTGACTTTCTGCCCAGTCTCAGGTACAATAATTAATAATACGTAGTCAACAAAATCATTACATGAATAGTACTTATTTTTATGATGATTGTGCTTATTCAACATAGAACCAGACACATAAGGTAATATCTGGTTCATCTCAAGACCCTTTTGCCAACAAGATATATTGAATTGCTGCTTATCTATTCATTTTTAATGGAGGGATTATTCTTTTAGAAGCTTCTCCATGTTTCTTTTTTCCCTCTAGAACACCAGGAGACACTTGGAAGGACTCTACAAGAGCTGCCATTAAGTTCACAATGTGAAAATAAAATAGTTTGTTGAGCTGATAACTAGGCTCAGTGCTCTCATGAAATATGACTAATACTGAGCTACAGAGTGTGGAGGGGTCATTAAGTTTTGTATTGAATTCCTTTGACTCCTGGATAATTTATCAACATGCTGCACCACTTCTACCTGAAAACTTTACTTTAAATAACCAGAAAGCACCAAGCAGTCAATCATTTACTTCTCCTGGAGCTGAGGAACAAGGGAAGCAGATAGTTCACTTGGTCGTTCCAAGAAAGAACAGTGGCCCAAACCCTGCTTGCCTTATTCAAGATATTAGTCCCATTAAAGCCAGTGGAACTAGAGTAGTGTGAGTAAATGCACCAGTGTTGATCCTTACTATGAAATTTACGACCTGGCTAGTTCTCTTGCTCTCCTAAAGTAAAAGCTGGTTGCTAGGTCATGTGATTAGCCAGAAATAGCTTTCATTTGTTTTTAGGCATTAATATTGAGCAGGCATCTCAAGATTATAACAGTGTGTGTGTAAGAGAGAAAATAGTTCTTTAATGTACCTCTATAAAAATACACACAAGATCAGCTTTGCTCCAGACAGTGGATTTGGTCTAAGACTGTAAAACAAAGAGTATGTGATGGGAGTGAACCCACAGGAGCAGCTTGTGAAAGTGGCCTTCAGCGCATGTTTTACATACAGTACGCTAGCGCCTGTGGAATGCAGTGTTTGCACATGTCTGAGTTCTAACAGCAAGTGCTCATCCTGCAGGCGATGGATGCGGCAAAGATGTATGAAATCTGATTTCCTTTCCGACAAGCACTCTACTTGCTATAATTTTTACACAAAAATAACAGTCAGCTCTGCATTCATTTCTCTTATATGACTATGTAGCGCTCATGCTCTGTTTTGCCACAGTGGCTTTACAAACATAGCACTTTGTGCTCCCCAATCTCTCTCTCTCTCACTCTCCCTCCTGGACCTCTCTGATATGTTTTAGTTCCCTCCATAATTAAAGCCCTTTCCAGTTAGCTTTAATACACGTAATATGTAGCCAGAATTGTGTAACCCACACACCTCCTGGGTGTGGAGATCTGTCTCATCTAGTGGCACCAAGACTACTTAGAAAGAGATTAATGAGTCTCCTACAGCCTTAGCTAAGGGCCATATGGCTTTTAGCCCATGCACTAAGCTCCAGAGATCTCAGGTTCGATCCTGCCCACCGATGACTGGGCACACTATATCTACATCAGTCAATGGCAGCTGCAATTGCAATAGCTTTCCTTGCTCTGAAGAATTCAGAGATTTTCCTTCAAAAACTAACTCCCATATTGTTCCATGGATTGGCTGTAAAACCTAGGTATCCTTCCTCCTAGACCAAACACATCAGCCAAGATTTTTTTAAAATGGGCGCCTACATCCATATTTAGTTACCTAGATAAGTGGCCTGATTTTCAAAGGTGTGGAGCACCCAGAAGCTCCAACTCAGACACAGATGGCAGAGTATAGATATATGACTAGGAACTGATATTTAAATCTTAAAAGGATGATCTGGACAAAATTTTAGAATCTGATATTTCTACTTGCTGGGCAAGTTGTACATCCACCCATCCATCCACCCTTGTGATTACTACTTTCTGAACAGTATGGAGGCAGACCTATATATTATCTTGTACATTTAAACCTTTCAGTCAAGTGTGACCTAGTAGATAGAACAATGGACAGGAGATATGGGTTCTATTCCTCACTCTCCCATTGGCCTGCTATATGATCATGGGCAAGTCTCTGCACCTCATCTGTAAAAAGGGAAGAATGATACAGACTTGTTTCGAAAAACATTTTGAGATCTATGGATGAAAAGGGCGAGATAAGAGCTAGGGCTTATTATTGTAAAGCATATTTTTGACAAGTTAAACATCAAGATATTAAACTTATCAGGGAATTTAGAATCACACAGAAAAAAAAACAATGGTGGAAGTGTGTTAGTTGTACTTCTCTCTTGCTTTTCATTCAGTAAATGCTGACAGATCTGATCTTAAAAAATACTTTCACAGAATATGGCGTAGAAGTTTTATACTCATTACTGCAATACAAGCATTGAAAGATTGAGTTGAAGTGTGAGATTGAATCATCGCTAGAGTAACACGTTTCCCCTTCCCCCACGCAATAACACACACAATCTCCACTCAGGTGGTTACCAATGTTTATACTAAAACACTCACAGCACAGCAGTGTTCACAGTAACACATTATTCAGATACATGCTTCGCTGATTGAATAGTATTCTTCTGTAGCCATGTAAAACAATTCAAGGCTAGTTTTACTGATAAAGAAATGGAAACTCGCCACCTGTAATAGAAGGTACTTGCCCTAGAGAGCCCCCTGGCAGCCTGGTGTGGAACCACAGTTACATCTCAGCCTCAGTGTCTCATAGTGGATATTCAATATGTTCAATGAGGCTTGTATACAATTCCAATGCCTCTTGAAGGGTTTAGTTTAATCAGCTATCAGACATGGTATATAAACAACCCATCTTCTTCTGCAGTGAGATTCTCCCCTGCTTGGAGCTCTGCAGTCTCTTCTCTGCTGACGCAGGGTCTCTCTCAGGCCTACCTGCCCAGAGACCTTTGTAGTCTCTCTCCTTGGCACTCTCTTTCTTTGGGTTCTGGGTCTGTTCCTCTCCCTAGGAGCCTCTGCTTGCCAGGGAGACAACTCTAGGAGTAGCTTCCTACCCAACTTCTCTGAGAAGCTCTCTCGCCCACAGCCAACTCTCTCTGCTCTGAGCTTCTCCATGAGCCCTTCACCTTTTATTAGGCCCAGATGCTCCTTAACTAATTACTGACCAGCTACTTATCCAACTGGCCATGTGGATCTTGGTTGGCTTATTCTCTTTAACAGAGCCTGTCTCCTCTCAGTGGGCCAGCCCCCGTGACACCACCACCAAAGATTTCCACTGACTAACTCATTTTGGGTTCAAGATTTTCAGATGTCATTTTATTTTTAATGAAGTTGACTTTTTTTTTTTTATTACCATAAGGAGGTGTCTGGCAATGGAAGAAACCTAAGCTTCCCTTGGTAGCATAGAGAGGATTTAGGGCCTCCACTGGATTTGATATTCAAACTGGTAGTTATGTCCATCTTTTATCCCATACCTACCGGAGCAGGGAAATCCTGGCTCTAGAGAAAGTCAGTGGGAGTTTGGCCATTAACTTCAGTAGTGCCAGGATCTCACCCCATATTTCAGGGTTTGACTGAGGACATGCATGCCAAGTGACAAGCCGCTGATATATGGAAAAACTTTAGACCTTGACACAGTCTATGAGTTGCTCCTCAGATGAAATGAATTCTCAGTTTTAAAAGCCTGGGGGCCAGGCTCTGCTCTCAATTACTCCAATAGAATGGAGTTCCTTTAGGTTTACATCAGAGCAAAATTTAGTCCTGTGATTTCTGAGGGTACGCTGACTGAAGCATACTCCATATCAAATGGAGGTGTTGCTCTCGAAAACATCAAGAAGGGACTGATGGCTCTGATCATGAGGCTTGCAGTCAGGGTGGGCGTTCTGGGTTCCTAACTGCTCTTAGAACCTTGTGTAACTTTGGTGGCAAGAATTTCCTTTTTCCAGCTATGTTTCGCTAATTGTCTGAAAGAATTTTTCTCTGAAGAAGATCTCATTGGCATTGTCCATGTAGTCGTGATCTCTGACATTAGATGGCTCTCGGTGGTCTCCAGAACAGGATTACTACAATATGCCATATATAGAAATATCTTTGAAGACCATTCCAAAGCTACAGCTACTCCACAACATGATTGCTTGCTTATCTAGTGGTGATAACCATATGGAGCATGTCACACTAATTCTCCATAAACTGCACTCACTTCCTTTTTCCTTATGGATGAAATCAGACGTACTGATCTTTAAAGCCCTATCTGATTTGTGTCCCATCCTCTGGGTATTTGTCCTTGTGACAGCTGTGATGCTATGGCTACACATTCCTAGCTGGGCACAAATGGAGACAGGACATTCTCAGTAAGAGTCCTTAGCTCTGGAACTAACTGTTCCTTTTTAGTCCAGCAGAGTCCACATTTCTCGACCTCCAGAGCATAGAGGGAGGCTGATTTATTTATTACTCCTATTTTTGCCTGCTGGTGTGATTGAGGGGAATACACTGATCTTTATTCTGGGGTGGGAGTCTATTAAATTGACATTTGTCAATATTATATAGATTGGGTTGATTTTATTTGTGTGCGTGTGCTCAGAGACAGGGTGCACTTTTTAAATCCCCAAATACTATTTAGACACAGTTTCTTTAATAGATTATTCCAAAGACCAACATGAACAGGCTACTAGAGGATGCCCAATGGCAAAATGATCAACACCCTTCGGGACAGCAACTGCCTCTCTTCTGCAACACATTCATTCTCTGCAATTTGTATAGCATGCATCTTACTGATGTTCCTGAGTTATTTCTTTGGTCTCTTCCCTGGCAGGTCAGCTATTAATTAATCAAAACTTAAAAAATAGTTCTCTCATTACCTTGTTAGAAGACTGAAAGAACTTTATATCTCTTTACATCTCTAAAACTACCTTCTGTTCCTGCAAAGTTTATTGCAAGAAAAGTAATGACTAAACCCTAGAGTAAAACTCCCCTGCAGTACAGCATATTAAAATATTAGATTATTAATGTTGGAAAAAAATAAGAGGGAAATTAAAAGATTTCTGTACATATCACAGGGGGAGTTCATTAGATTAATTAAAATGTTAAATAAACTTCTGAATCTGGCCTAACTCCATAAAGTCCAGAGTATTCTAACGCCAGCTTCCCTTCCGACATTAACTCACTTTGTTTTGAACTGGTCTTTCAGAGGTCTAAGACGAGCATATGATCACTCAGATACCATTTACGGCTATACACAGGCTCAGTATAACTTCAGAGTTAGTATGCAATGTCTTTCTCTCTGTTGAGCATTCTTGAGTCACTGCATGATGAAGTGGGCTAGTTTCACATTCATGAAATGCTCTGGCCTTTTTTTCCATTTTAATAGGCTATCTTCACAGCGCTGTAGTGTTATCTACTGCCCTGATCAGTAATCCAGCCAAAGGTCCCTAACTAGCAGAAAGCCAGCTCCATAGATGCTCGTTCACTGAATATCTATGAAGCTTCCCTCGCTAGGCAGCAGAGCTGGTCAGAAAACCAAAATGTCTGAAAACTAAGAAATTCTGGGGAAGAGAAACAGTTGAAATTTTTTGTTGGAAAATGTCAGATTTCCCTTGGGAAGTCCTGAACCAATCTGAACAATTGGTTCAGGAATCCCCATGAAAAAAGTAGTCGAGATGAAATGATATTTTTGGTAGAAAACACTTTCCACACAGAAAAATTTTACCAGCTCTATGAGGCAGACATAGAGTTTTCCCTCTGTTTCAAGGGGGTTCGTCAAGAGGTGGCTATTTCCCTCAGAGGATTTAGTTGGGGATTGGTCCTGCTTTGAGCAGGGGGTTGGACTAGATGAACTCCTGAGGTCCCTTCCAGCCTGATATTCTATGATTCTATGAGTGGCACACCCTTGGTTGAGCTTTGAAATGGAGCTGTCATGTAGGGATATGAAGAGGGGACAAGAGACCCCTTTATCGCTCCTCTGAATCATGAAATCAGCAATTGGAGTGGGGCAGGGTGAAAGAGACAATGTCTCCATTGCCAGTAGATGGGTAGCCTTCCTATTAGCTATGCTAGAATACCTCTGTTCCCTAAAAAGCGACAAAGAGTCCTGTGGCACCTTATAGACTGACAGAAGTATTGGAGCATAAGCTTTCGTGGGTGAATGCCCACTTCGTCAGATTCACTCACGAAAGCTTATGCTCCAATACTTCTGTTAGTCTATAAGGTGCCACAGGACTCTTTGTCGCATTTTACAGAACCAGACTAACATGGCTACCCCTCTGATACTCTGTTCCCTAGACACACTCACATATATAGCAGGGAAACTGAAGGGAAGAATGGTCTCTTCACCCTTAAGTACAAGTCACCTTAAGAAAACACAGCCATTGCCAGTCTGGATCAGTTGTTGATTCTCAATGACTTGGAAAATAGGCCATTTATTTAAGATTGGGGTTTTCAAATGGACTTAAGGGAGTTGGGCACTGAACTCCCACTGAATTTCAGTGAGCTCTGGGTATCTAACTCACTTGGAGCCTTTGAAAAATACCAGTCTGTGTCTAAATTTGAATTTTGATGCTTATGTTAAGTATCTATGTCTGAAAATTCTGCCCATCTGATCTATTCCAATTTTGAAGAGTGGGTAGCAAAGTGTTGGTTTTTTTCTTTAATAGCTTTTCCAATGCTAATAAAGAGATTTCAGTTTATTTGGCTTAAACTTTCTGCACACTGACACAGATTTCTCTATCCCTATGTAGAGCACCAGGAAAATATCAAAAGCTAATTAAAGCTCTGAGACTTGGAGCTGTATCTTTGTTAGAACAAAGGTTAAGAGCTTTATTTTACATTACATCTATCTTTACTAAATACGACTGTAAGTTTGTCTTAATATTTGAGTTTTCTTTTTTGTACTCTGGAATACATTCCAGGAGCAGGCTTTGATATTCCTTTCCCTGAACTGATTACAGAACATGTCCCAATTCTTAAAACTAATATCCTTCCATATCTAAGGGATAAAGATTATTTGGAATCACAGACATGGTTCGACTGTAATGAGACCAATGATGTCATTTCTTTAAGGTAATGAAGTCCAAACTTATCACAGCACTTGCAGTGTTTGGGAATAATTGAGTGGTGAGGTATATCACTTTATTATGAGCAGAGCGAAACCTACAGATTAAAAAGATCGCGTCTTTTTCTTTAAATAATAGAATTATGCCGTCAAATTAAGTCTGGGAACTAAATCAATCTTCTGATGACTGGATTCAAGTTAAAGGGCAAAAGAAAAGCTTTATAATCTTCTCTGCATGGTTGGCTGTTTTCTAGTCAAGCATGCTGACTGCAGCATAATGCCACACTTCCTCTTTATTAAAATGTCAAATGCTATTTAGCTGTAAATTTCCCTAAACTCCAGAGAAGGTTTATGGAGAAATACTTGACAATTGCTGGATTTATATCAATTAAGTGAAACATTTGATGGAACAAAGGGAACAAAAGATGGTTAAGAGAATACAGTACCACATTCCAGACTTGTTAGTCTCCTCTAGTTGAACTGCTGAATAAAATACCATCCACAGAGAAAAGGCATCTATAATGCACATTTATTGAATTAGTACAATGATCTGAAGCAAAAGGCAATATTATTATATTATTATTAACACAATACATAGCTCCATAATTTTGCATGGCACTTTTCAAAGATGGGGTGGGTGGGAAAGCCATGGTCCCTGCTCCAAAGCTCTTACAATCTAAATGAGACTAACATAGAATGTAATGATAGACAGAAGAATGGGGGATAAGGAGGAGATGGATGTGGGTAAAAGAAATAGATATAATGGGTGAAGTCCTGTCATCACTGAAGACAAAGAGAGTTTTGCCATTGACTTGTGATCATTTTATGTGCACCCTGAGAAAGGCCAAGAGGGAAGGAAGTCAGTGGGGGAAAGAGTGGTACATGCAGAATATCTCAGCCACTGTGGGATACTCTATTCTGGCTTTCCATAGAATATTGACTCAAGTTCAAGGTGTCCATCCTTATCTTCAAAGAGCTCAATGACTGAGTCCTAGCATATCTAAAAGATTGCCTAAAACTCGGGGATGAAGTCTGTGGTTGACAACTCTGCTCCCCCGGTACAATGGAACTTTCTACCAGAAGGTTAAAGCTATATAACCTTCTTTCTCTAGCATTCATAGAGCAGCGTGGACACAAATAATAAAACCTTAAACCACTCCACTGCATACACAATTGTCTTCCTGGGAAGAGGAGGAGAATGAACCTGAAGTGATAGATGTTAGTTGCATTGCTTAACGCACGAAGGTGCTCAGATGCTACGGAGATGAGGGAACTGTATAGAACAGAATCGAAGGTGAAAACTGTATTTTGATTAGTCAATGAAGCCCCAGGTATAGGGCATCTCGAGAAGAGAGTGGAGGATGTGTCAAACAGAGACGGAGAAATGTGATTGGGACTGATTCTCCTTTTCTCTGGTGGTGTAAAGGGGCCTTGAAGCAACACAAATGTAAATGTAAATCTATGACATGTCCAGGGCTGCTTTCAGCAACTGGCGCTCCCTTGTGGTTGAGCAGGATTTTTGGGTAAACCTGCCTCAGTTTCCCCTTTGTTCAGCCAATCACCATTTAGTCCCATGTCTGGTAGTTCCTCAGTATGACTCCAGCCAGATTGTTAACAGTCTCTCCATTTCAGGCCAGAGTCTAGTGAATCAGGAGGCCGGTAACCCTGGCGAAGGGATGACAGTCTTCAGTCTTTGTTCTTCAGGCTTTACTGTCCCCTCTGCTGTGGTTAGTAGGGGAACTCAGGTCCACTCACTCCTCCAAGGGCCCTGTAGGAGGTAGTTGGAACTGGTTTTTCCCAGTCCCTCATTGCTCTTCTGGACTGCTCCCTACCATACCTCTCTTGTAGGCCGTTTATCAGACTCACACTTCGCGATCCTCTTCTGCTGTAGACCCAAGTTTCTAGTTTGTCCCCTATGGAATGATCCTGCTCTCAGTGGTTCTTCAGCCTCCCTGGCAGTCACCCCTCACTTCTGCCCTGGAGCTCTATTATCTCACCTAGCTGTTGTGGACCGACCATCAGCCCCAGCAGAGGAGGCAGCTCAACTCCTGTTAACCATTTAGCTGCTGGGATACTATAGGGTCTGTATTCCCATGACACATCCCCTGTAAGATCCTGGACACTCCCAGAGTAGTGCAAAGGAGCTGTAGTGAAAATGAGAATTGGGCCTGAGTGACCTCCATGAGACATGTCAAAAGGCAAATCAGAGGGGACTGAGGAGAGAACTGGAGAAGTAGTCATGGCACTGAGATAACCTAGAGATAAAAGGTAAGAGGAGGGAGGGTGGAGACAATAGGGAGAGATGTGGGGTCTAGTGGTTTCCTTTAAGGCTAGGTCTACACTGGGGGGGATTGATTTAAGATACGCAAAATCAGCTACGCAAATAGCGTAGCTGAATTCGACGTATCCGATCAGACTTACCCCGCTGTGAGGACAACGGCAAATCGACCGCCGCGGCTTCCCCGTCGACGGCGCTTACTCCTACCTCGGCTGGTGGAGTACACACGTCGATCGGGGATCGATTGTAGCGTCCCGACGAGACACGATAATTCGATCCCCGAGAGATTGATTTCTACCCGCCGATCCAGGCGGGTAGTGAAGACAAGCCCTAAGGTAGTGGGAACTATCACCTGAATGCAGAGAGAAAGCACCCGAAGGAGAGACAATGTTTGATGATGATAAACCAGAAGGGAGGGAGAGGTGGAGGCTACCGGGGGAGCTTCAGAGGCATGAGAAGATGGGGTCAACTTCACAGGTCTGAGGTGAACAGGGCACACCTGTGAAAAGAGATGAAATCGGAGGAGGAAAGGGGGGGTCAGTCAAAGAGGAGAGGAGCAAAGGATTGAGAGCTCCTGCTGGATCGTGTCAATGTCACCTCTAAAGAAGTTACCAAGATCCTGTGCAGAAAGAGAGGGAAGTGCACAGGTGGATAGGAAAGAGGGGTTGAGCAGAATCAAAGGTGATAACATGCTACTGAGGATTAGGGCAACAGAAGGTGTTCACTGGTGAAATTATCCGTGTGTCAGAAATGAAGATTCTGCAGCAATGTCAGTGTGATTCTGCAGAAACAGTAAAGCAAGGGACTGCCCGGTGAGAGAGACTGGACTAGCTACTAGGGTTAAATTAAGAGTCCACAGCAACCTTTGCTTGAAACACAAAATTAAGCTTTCCAGAGGCTGAGCAAAATTCGGTTTTTCCCTCCATTAGGTCACACTGCACATGCTTCTACTCTTCCTTTTCTTTAGGACTGAGCCAAAGTGCTGAGTTACTGCAAAAAAGGCCATTGAGCTCCCTGGAAGGTCATGATCTGCTTAGAATGAAAAGGCAATTGTCATATGTAGAGTTTCAAGTAAAAATGGTTCAGCCAGCATGACTCAGCCAGACCCAACACTCAGCCAGAAATGAACAGCAGAATATTCATAAAACAGCCAGTAAAACTTGCAATACAGTGGGTTCAGTTATACTCATCTGTCAGGTACATCTAAGCCACCTGTTCCTAGAGCTGGTTAGAATCCCCCAGCCTCTGCCCCAGGAAAATGTTAACAAAAACAAAGCAAAAGTTCATTCATTTGGCCAAAACTTGGTAACTTCAGGCTGAAAAGTTTGATTCAGAAATTATGCCATGGTACCTCATGGGAATGGAAGTTTAGTTGCGTTATGCCCGTATTTTCCTCTCTGGGCCTGGCTCCTTGGCGGGACTATATCTCCCATGATGCACCATGGCTTTCCCTCTTCCTGAGCTGCTGTAGACCTTCTTCCGAACCATATGGTGGCAGCATATCGTGGAGGATAATAGTTCCGCTGGCAAGCCTGTCCCATACAGGAGAATGGGGGTATGTGGTGCCCGAACTACAACTCCCATGAGGCACCATGATGGCATGTCTCAACTGACATTTTCAGTTTTTGCCTCAAAGTTTACAAACAAAGAACCTACCAACCAAACAAATAATTGTACAGATATTCAATTTTTCAATCATAAACTGAAATTTTCAGTGGAAAGCACACACTTTTCACTAGATATACACATTTTATTTTAGTTTTATTAATGTATTTATTTGGAATCCCACTTTCCTGTTCTATTAGTGCTGGGGTGTTTGTCCTCATTTATCAATCGAGTTTACCCATCTAGGTAGAAACAATTTCTTAGTCTTTCGAGGCCAAATTCAGCATATGTTTAAGTCCCTGCTTTTCTCAGTTGGGGCCAATGTTAGGGAAGGATTCCTGTCCTTTTTGAAGATCAATGCAGAACATGAGTTTGTGGAATGTTAACCAGAGGCACTTGTTAGCTGAGTGATGAGACTCACCATGAAAATGTCTAGTAAAGTTTAATCTCTCCTTGAAAGATGGAGAATTGGTTTCTTTTACCAATATTTGGATTAGGATGATCATCATTTTACGGATCATTGCTTGAGCAAGAACTACAGGATCATTCCCCTTAACAGGAATAAAATGAAGAACTATTTGCTGACATGTTTATAGAATTCATATTAATTTCCTACCCTACAAAAATTGGCTATGCAGGTCGTGACATTCCTCTCTGGTGTTATCTGGACCAGTGATCTTCTAGGTCATCCAATCCTTGACTCTGGGAGCCAGCCTTACCCTGCTCTGCTCTGGGAACCCCCACTCCTGGGCTGTTCACGCACAACCTCTGGGATGTAAGCTGCTCCCAGCTACTTTCAACCGAATGACACTAGCCAATATCTCCGGTCCCAGACACAACCCTAGGAACCTCTGTCTTGCAGTGTCCAGTTATACCTGCTGGACGCTGCAAGCTTACACGAGTTCGTCAATTTTACAAAGAAATTGATATGTACCAGGATTGTTATCCCCAGGGGAGTCTCTGACAGGCTTCAAACCAAACGCACTGCTTCAGGTAGAATAAACAAACAAATTTATTAACTACGAAGATAGATTTTAAATGATAGGCAAAAAGTCAGAGTGGTTACGAAAATAAAATAAAATATAAGCATGCAGTCCAGTGCCGTAAGAAGGGCGAGGTGAGTGAGGCACTTGCCTCAGGCACACAAAGCGGAGGGGTGCAGCTCTACCGCGATCAGCGGCGTTTCGGCGGCAGCTCTACCGCCACTGCTTCTTCGGTGGCAATTCGGCGGCGGGTCCCTGAGTCCCTCTCGGAGAGAAGGACCTGCCGCCGAATTGCCGCTGAAGAATGAATGAAGTGGTGGCAGCAATTCGGCGGCAGGTCCTTCCCTCCGACAGGGACTCGAGGACCTGCCACCGAATTGCCGCCGAAGAGCCTGGAGCCGGCCCATGCCTCGGGCACAAAAATTACTTGATACAGCTCTGATGCAGTCTAAACTCTCAACCCTATTAGACTGGGCAGCAATTAGATTAAGCAGTTTTGCTCACCCCACTGGATACTGCAGTCCTTAATATACAGGTTTGTGCCTTAAACCTGGGCCAATCTCTTGTGTTGGAGTCTTGTCTTCTTCTCAGTGTCTTAGTTGCTTGCTGCATAGCTAGGGGTAGGAGAAGAGCCCAGTATGTGTCCACTCTTCCTGCTTTATACACTCAGTCCATGTGCTTGGGGAGCACAAGTCCTGGCATGTCTGGGGGGCATTGCTGAGTCTCTCCAAGCAAGGTGGAGCAATTCCCCTGATGTTGCCTCATGCAGGCGAGTCATTGCATTGCATTGAAGCTCCCTTGCTGGACAATGACTGCTGATAGGTTGTTTGACACCCCACCCAGGCATTGGTTACTTTCCTTCCTGTTGCCTCTGGGGAGCTAATATCAGGCTGATTCCCCAAATTACAGCATGTTTTAGTTACAACACAATTAAATAATTAAATATGCATTAATGATACACATATATGGATAGAGAAATGACTTTCAGCAGATCATAATCTTGCCCCTGATACCTTACAAGGCATGCTTTATATGTAAGATCACGATTGTATCTGCCCTTTCTGGAGATGGAGTGTTTAGGACAGGAAGCAGTTCTAGACTTCTATAGACCTTGTATTTAGCAGTGTGCAAGTACTAATTTGTACAATCCTGCACAGTGGACTATCTACCACCATGCTTCTGTTGTCTGGCGGAGCCAGGAACAATCAAGCACCTTCATTTGCAGCCTTAGAGACAGATTTTGCTACTTTCACCCACCTGACCCAGCATGTCGTTACACTGAAATCAATGGCGCTATTCTCAGAGTATGGTGCTGCTCTGAATAAACAAAATGGCAGAATCCAGATTTGGATGGGAATAAGGAAAGGATGTTAAAACTTTAGCGTATATCACATCGGTGCTAATGTCAATATTTATTTCTCACTGTTGGAATGAAGCAAACGTTAGCAAGAATTGCTGTGATCGCTGGGGTTAGTCTGCTCCTCAGGGAGATTTCAGACGTGATGTGGTGCAGAATTTGATCCATGCTGTGTACGAGGGAGCAAATACAATGCCCCTCAGGCCTAATCCTGACCCTGCTGATGTTTCGCATTAAAATTGCCTAAGTGTTTCTTAGTTTAGCATCCAATGTTATTGACTCCACAGTAAATGCAATGTGGAATTGAAAAGGAAATTAATTGTCTTCCATACAGCATATCCATCATGTGCAAGCAATAGAACGACTTTGGATAATCATGAATGCCTTTTCCATTTAGCTAAAAATAAATATTGAAAAAACAAGGTAATCATCCACTGTGTAAAAATATTTTTTCTTCTCCGTCTTAAATCATACTGACACCCACCTAATTACCAAGATACTCACACGGATGCCTCCCTCGGGGTACATATGATAGAAGATTGCTGCTTTCCAGATTGGCCCCTGGACCAGATGAAGGTAGGGAGGACACTTATTGATTGTTCTCTGATGTACTACTCACATATTTCTCCCCCTATAACAGAGGCACCTCACTTGCAGCTGGATTCTTCATCACTGGACATTTTAAAACCAAGACGGGATGTTTTTCTAACAGAATTGCTCTAGTTCTAACAGAAATTAATTCAGGGCCGTCCTATGACCTGTGTTATACAGGAGTCCAGACTACGTAATCGCAATGGTAACATATGGTTTTATAATCTATGAATCCAGGGAGACACCCTCATCTCATGCAAGATCAGCTCACTTGTGACTGCTCCTTTGAGACACTAATCCCTCTCTGTCCATTCTCCAAGACTGTCCCACCCACTATAAGACTTCCTATGGGCACCCTACCCTACAAGACACATACACTCACCCTCCACTACCTCACTGAGACATTTTGGCCCCACATGGTCACCGATGACACAGCACACAATACGTATGCACCTCCAAACTATTCATCCTTTGATCCATTCAGCTCCATGAGGTACTGCCCCAAAGTGTTATTTCCAACGTCAGATTGGTGGGTGGCATCATGTGCAGAGGAAACACTTTCTAGTGATTAGAGCAGACAATAGTAGGTGTCTATCTGTAACTCTGTCAATGTCAGTGTCTCCATCTTTAAAATTATATTTGCCAGCCTTTGTAATGTGCTTTCAGATAATGGTGGGAGACTAGAGAAAATGTATTAAAGAAGCACTTTCCCAAAGTAATGTAACAGTGACTGTGTTTATGTGTGGTGAAAAACTAGAAAAAAACTGGAAAAAAAAACGAAAAAACCTTTCAAGGCTAGCAGCAATTACAACCCAGAGATAACATGATTTGTCACTCAAAAATGACAACTTATTAAAGAGACAGAAGCGTGATTTCAGGAATGTATGATATATAAACTAGAAGAGTTTTAACGTCTGGTAAAAATAACATAAGAACTGATAGTGAACTAAGGTTAGGATTACTGATTAGCCATGGTTACACCTACTAGTGTATTGCAAAGAAGCCAGCTTTGAATCATTTACTGCGTGCATGGGGTTAGTGTGTGAAAAGAAAAGGCTTGACAATGAATTATCACCCAGGCAGGCAATTTTGAACTGAATGGGCATTTTGCTAATTAAGTAATTGTTTAAATGTTACTTTCCAATGACTTTGGATTAAACTGGCATTGATAGCCCATAAGCAAAGGCAAGTAAGGAAAGAATTCATTAAAAATCCACAGTTCCATATTGGTACCAGGATCACTTCCTGCAATTAGTACATAATTTGAATAAATTGTGTGATAGAACTTTTTGATTTATTCTGATGTGATCTATTACTTCTTGACTAATCTTATGTTAAATTAATTCAAACTTTGTACACACTAACTAGACCTGGTTGGGAATTTTTATATATATATATATATATGTGTGTGTGTGTGTGTGTGCGCGCGTTTTCCCATCAGAAAATGTCATTCAACAACAACAACAAAAAAATTGAAACATAACATCAGCAAAAAACTTTCAAGAAGTATTTTTCAGGTCCAGGATGGAATTTCCAGTCAAAATCAGATGGCGACCAGAATAGCCAATAATCTGGTGATTAAGACATTCACCTGTTATGTGGGATATTGAGGTTCAAATCCCCATTCTCCATCAGACCATTCGCTAAAATGGGGTGTGTGTCTCATAAAATTGTAAAAGGTCTTGTTTAATTTTGATGTGGAATGAAAACAAATTTCAAATCCTCATCGCCCCTCCCCACCCCGGAACAGAATTCTTGTTTTCTGGCCAACCCAACATATAACCATCTTTAGTTTACTTCCCGTCCTTTCCTTTTGAACATTACATTTTAATTTGATCAATAAAATGTACAGAATTGTAAGATTTCACCAGACTGTATTTTAGCCAAACAACCCAAAATTCAGAGAATTCATAAGAAACATGGCATGGATGTCCGGTTAATTAAAATTACCTAAGCAATGTTGGGGAGATTTTTCAAAGGCACGCATGAGAGAGTTAGGTACCTGGCTTCCATGGCCTTTCAATGGGTGTTGGATTCCTAAATGCCCTTTGTGCCTTTGAAAATCTCTCCATGTGTTCTATACTATATTTACCCTGATGTTCTCACCCTGGCTGCTAGAGGGAGCAAACAGGAAATGATAGAGCTGCTGACACCTGGTCTGCAAGAGTAGCATAGCAGTGAAAAGAATGACAGTGTTTCTGCGGCTTCTTCCTGTCATAGCAAAAGCAGGATTATGGCCCTGGAATTAAGAAAGAGTTAGTTCTGGAAATGAAACAGTTTTTAAGGTTGCCCACAATGGGTGCTGATAACAGTGTAAATATTAATAAAGGACCATGCCAAATATTTGTAATGGACCGATCCAATACTTTGGGGTGATGCCTAAGTCATAGATATATACAGTACTTATTGTGTTAAGCCCTATATTTTGGCGGAAGTGAGCATTCTTCTACACAGTGTGAGGGGCTTAACTCAGGAGACAATTATATATAAAGCTTTCCCCTGCTCCTATCCCAGCACAGAGCTGTAGAATTCTATTGACTTATCTCTAGGCTGCCTATTACTTTTATGGATTGGAGACAAGCCTGTTAAACTTGTCCCTGGTCAAGGACAATATCCTGTTATATAATTGTGCAGGAATACCTGTATTAATACCAATTTACTTTGCCCAGCATTAATTATTTAGTCTCCAAATGAAACTCTTCAGCATCAGAACAGAAGAGGTAACCATTGAAGGTAAACCAAATTATGGAGTTCAGAATACAACATGTTTCAAGCATTTATGGGAAGTAATTTGGATAATCATGACAATTATGCAATTAAATGTGTCTCATAAAAACTATACTAATTTTATAGTCACTAAGCAAAATACCAGCAAACTTAAAGACCGAAAACATTTTCAATTACCTTTCTATAATAACATCAGGAGTGAGGTGTGCAGGCAGATTGCTGTCTAATAAACCTGGCATTTCAGACTTCTGATAACCTCCTTAGCAATAATAAGTTTACAAACAATTACACCTAACAAATGGAACCTAGATGAAGCCATAAACCTAGTCTTTTAGTAACACAAGCTCCTCTTAAAGACAGTTTTATAAATGAATCACTTCTCTAATTTATGCCCATGATGGCCATGAATACAAATTAGTGTCACAAGGTTATTTAGAGAGGCTACCTGTTGTTCTATAGAGTGAACTATAAATGTACTACTCTCACAGTAGCTGTTGAAAATAAAGGATTCTGAAAATATTACAAGGTTAGCTCTGTGCAATACAAACTACGGGCCAGACCTTTGGCTGGTGTAAAGTGACATAGATCCACTGATTTCCTGATTTGAACCAGCTGAGGATTGTTGCCACAGCTCTCTGTAATATCTATCGATTGTATCCATCATCTTTAAATATACGTTTAAAATATGTTATGTAATTGACGTCCCCTCCACTCCCATATGTTCATTCTGGATAAAAGAAAATAGCATTCCATATAGCAACCAACCTCCAGTGCCATAGCACCCAATGGACAGACCCTGATCAAGAGAGGTCCCAGGGTGGAGAAGATGGAGGTTTCAGGTCATGACTGAGAAACTGGTAGACTGGTAGAATTGTGCAGGGAAGTTTGTACAGTACCAACTTGAGTTATGCTTTAGGTTCAAGCTACATGTTCGGCTCAAGCTTGCTCTGCTTTTCGAAACTGTAACTCTCAATCAGGGTCGACTGGTCATTCATCAGAAGCTGCTTTCTTCAATATGGAGGGGGAAATGGAACTAACAGATCGTTGTATGTAACTGGATGTCCTAGAGTGGATGAACCACTGGCAGTTCTAGCACCGACGGAAAAAAATCAGTAGTTTTGGGAATGACAACTGCCTCCTAACAAAGAAAGACCTTCCCGTATCAAGGAAACATCTAACAGACAATTTCATGGGCATTTGTCATCCTTCAGCAGCCTTTCTTCTAGTCTTCATATCATCCTCCAAGGAAGGATAGAAAACCACCCATTTCATTCCCTAGAAGTTAATGAGTGACTATGATGGAAATCCTGAGACGGTCATATCTGACTGAGTAGCTATTTAACAAAAATCTTTCTCTGATAGCCAAACTGAATGTGCAAACCAAACAGGTTTGCTCCTAATAGAAGCAGAGGCATAAGAAACAATGTCAGTTGAGCTTCAATTTCTCTAATAAACCAGGATATGTGGTATAAAAAACATATAGCTTATGTAGTCACCTGGTATTAGATGCCCTCTTGTATTTGGCAATGAAGTGGATTAGGCTCAGTCTTTTGATTATTTAATGAATGAAAGCACTTTATAAAATGCCTCATCCTCATTTTCAGTCAGTTGTCTAAATGTCTTAAAGTTTTAATCAATGGCTTAAAAACTGGCATGAAATGAACATTTGTACCAGATGCCTAGGTTGACAGGCTGATATGCTGGTACATGTCATTGTCAATAGAAATATTGTTTTCTGAACACTTGTTTATTGGCCTATGGCCCAAAACAGCATTGCTCTAAATAAACATTCCTTCCGGCTTATTTTCTGTTACCTTCCCTGCATTTACCTCTGGTGTAAATAAAATACCTAAAATTCCATCATGAAAAGAACTAGACATTCCCTAAAATAGAGCAAGTTGTACTGGCCTTGCTGCAAAGGGTTGCTGTGAGCGTTCTGTCTATTTTAGAGGACTGGGAACATGCTTTGCGTTCCATGACTTCGGAGGAAAGTTCTGTAGGCACTCCAGACACTTAGGTCTATAAACGCCAACCTTCGGTGGGTTCCCATTAACCCCCACACATTCCAAGGAAATAATAAGATCCTTACACTAGGCCTGCCACAAATTAAGGTGCAAACACGCAAGGCACTGTCACTTTTAACTGTTACAAGATCCTAAACCAGCCCCCTAGGCTACCCACCGTCTTCTCTCTGAAGCTAGTGCTTAGGCTGCTGCTTCCAGCAAAGGTTCACACACAGCCTCTGTCTCTCCCATCTTAGTCCCCTCTGACCTAAGGGTGTAAAACTTCCTTTTCCTGTGCTCTGGGAATTAGAGTTGGTTATTGAACTGGGTAACGCAGTGCCCCCTCCAATGGCTAGTTCCTTTCCCGCCAGCTCAACTGGAGTGGATGGAAGGTACCCAGTAATGAGGCAGCAAGGCCCAGGCCCTCCAAGGTATTTAAGAGCCTAACTCACATGAATTAGGTGCCTAAATATCTTTGAGGATATCTTCCAGGTTCCTTACATTTTAATGGGCCAGATCCCTCTGTTGGTGTAACTTGGCATAGCTCTACTGAAGTCAGTGGGGCTATGCCATTGGAGAACATAGCCCGTAACGGCAAAATATTTTGTAAGGACTCAATCTTGGAAGGGGCTGGTTGCTTTTTGTAGGGTTTGCCCTTTATCGTGTATTGTTTTATAACAACCAAACATGTATTAGGCCCTTCACCATCATTAAATGTCAGCTGATAAGCCTCCTCAACTCTCATTGAACTCTGAGCAATTCAGTTGAGGTCAATAGAAGGGGAGGGCACTCAGCACTATGTCAGAGATGCTTAGCATCTTGCAGGATCAAGCATTTGGTGAAGATTAGAAAGTGATACGGTTGATCTTGGCTGGAGTTTCTTAATGCATTTTTTGCATCTTAAGCAGATTGTATTGATTACTTAACAGAGTACTAGTGTTTTAAGCTAATGGTTTAAGATGGATAGTTTCCTCAGATAAGTGGCTTACACATACAAAATTATAAACTGACAAGTCCATTTTCTATCCTGTAGGCAAACATATGTAGGCCAGATCCTCAGCGAGTGTACACTAATATAGCTCCGCAATGGAGCTACCCTACCTTACACTAGCTGAGGATCAGATCTATAGTTTGCACCTTAACTCCTAAACTACACCTCTACCCCGATATAACACGACCCGATACAACATGAATTTGGATATAACGCGGTAAAGCAGTGTTCCGGGGGGGCAGGGCTGCGCACTCCGGTGGATCAAAGCAAGTTCGATATAACGCGGTTTCACCTATATCGCGGTAAGATTTTTTGGCTCCCGAGAACAGCGTTATATCGAGGTAGAGGTGTATATGTATCTACTGTGTGAGACTGGATATTTTTCCTATACAAGTTGAATGTACTCTAAATATCTCCCTAAAAGAAAAGGGACTATCAAAAATGAAAGCTAAAACTAATGCAATCCAGTTTTATTTTTAAAGAATGGACAGATAATTCCCCAACGTGCCCTACAGTAACACAAGATTTTCAAACTAAGGGAAGTGGAAAATGGAGTTCTACTGTTCAGCACACGGTTATACAACACCTGCACTTTGCACTGCTTCTGGGTGAAAAGGAAATTTAGGAGAAAGCTGCTGAGGAGGGGAAATTGGATGTACTGCTGCCCACCTTAGACCCAAGCACCTACTCACAGTTCTGAGCCCTGGGGATTTTCCATGTGGAGCAGAAATTCATGGAGTCAGATATTTTCTTTGATGCAGTTTTCTTTATTTACAAGGGATGTATAAAGTCCTCTTCTCTGAAAGCAGGAAGAACCGAAAGCAAAAGGCGTAGTTTCTTGTTTTATAGGCCCCAGATTATTTTAGGTGGCAGATTGTGATTAATTTATCTTTACAATTATATTAATTGATAGGTATATTCACACCCGTCACTCTCAGAGATTTTTAACTCAATTTATAACAAGGTTTCACTCTTTCATAACTTACTTTTGAGGGTAGCAGGTAATTACTTTTATCTGGAACACTTCTATAGCATCATGTATAACTTCACAAGACTATCTAATGTGGAATTTGTATTATATGATGGATGTTTTTTAATTTATGAACAGACAAAATCAGATGAAATAGAAATGATCTCATAGTATACTGTACAATATATTTCTGTTCACTTCTCAAAGTAATGGATTTATACTCTTTCCTAATAAAAGTAGGATTAATATAAATGATTTTTTAAATGTTGGGAATTCTAAATATATTTTTCATTTGATTTCTGCCAGTGTGTCTACTAGACTGTAAATAATCCCAAAAGTCAGGAGATTAAATTTGCAAGTTTTCAACATAATTTTAAAATGGGCTTCAATCCACCTTCAGGACTTTCAGCTACAAATTACAGGGAAAGTTCATTTCAGGTGCAAATTCTAGCATTTAATTGTCAGACTCTCTGATTTGCAGGCAGATGAAAAAAAAAAGAGTAATTGGGAGTTTCTGTGATTATACCTAAATCTATGTAAAAAGTCAGCATTCAAGTTAATGCTTGTCATCCTACCTTGCTGACACGCCATAAAAAAAATCATGTTGCCCCCCTTATTAGAAAATGAAACACCTAAAATTATTCCTGTGTTTTAAAAAGTTTCTTCTGCCTTCCTCATTTCAGTTAAAGTTGATTTCTGTTACAAAAAGAGCACATCAACTCTGCTTCAAAGCCTTTAAAGTCAACTTTTTGCAGCATCAGAGCAGCTTTTCTTCTTAAAAGGAAGAAAAGTGGGAGCAGTGGCTCTCTCTTAAAGAAACAAAGGAAGAGAGGAAATTGTTTGAAACATTAAAATGTGTCTGCAAAGGGCCATTTATAAGACAATTGCAAGGTTCTTTTAGAAGTAACTCAATGTGAAAGATCTGTAAATATACAAGGATTGGAAATATACTATGGAGGCTTTCTCCTGTAGGTTGTTGGTTTAAATGCATCCTAAAAACATACACCTGAAATCACTGGCATTAAACTGTGAAAAATATGTCTGTCTAGGTTTATAGGCAATATTTCCATGTTTTTTTCAATTTATTTTGCTTTTGGTTTAGGGTTCAAATGAAGCCCAGCACCCAATGCAATTCTCAGACTAAACTAGTGAGTTCTGACAGACACCCAGCAATAAAACTCACTAGCGTCAGATGAATCCTTGTGCTGAATCCCTCATTTTACTGTTGGTGCAATCAACAAATAGAGAGTCTAGGGCAGGGGTAGGCAACCTACGGCATGGGTGCCGAAGGCGGCATGTGAGCTGATTTTCAGTGGCATTCACACTGCTCGGGTCCTGGCCACCGGTCAGGAGGGCTCTGCATTTTAATTTAATTTTAAATGAAACTTCTTAAACATTTTAAAAACCTTATTTACTGTACATACAACAACAGTTTAGTTATATATTATAGACTTATAGAAAGAGACCTTCTAAAAACGTTAAAATGTATTATTGGCATGTGAAACCTTAAATTAGAGTGAATAAATGAAGACTCGGCACACCACTTCTGAAAGGTTGACCAAACAGCAAATGTGAAAAATCGGGACGGGGTGGGGGGTAATAGGCACCTATATAAGACAAAGCCCCAAATACTGGGACTATCCCTATAAAATCGGGACAACTGGTCACCCTAAGAGAGTCTGACAAACTTTAGCAAGATGAGGAGATCAGATATTTGCTCAGTAGTCTAATATTCTATCTATCCAAGGTATTCATATGACCTCCAGGATTTCTGAGTCCTATGCTAGATCCCTAACCTAATGTCCTCTCTGTTCCTCTCTCTCATACTGAATAACTTCAGGAGATCTCAATGAAGTGGACAAAATTCCACCCTCGCTAATTATATCCATTTTTCCCTCTCAGAGGTCAAGCCAAGCACCCTGAAGATGAACTAGCCTCTTGCTGCTAGAGGTGATCCCATCAGGTTAGATGTGACACCAGATGGCAAGGTGCACTTCTCAGGCTGTATCTATGCTACAGATTACTAGAGGACTTGAGTCTCTAGAGATATCACCGGAACACCTCCCAGGAACATTAAATTCACTTTAAAGGAAAGAAATTCAACGAGGGCAGAAGAGTCTACACTGACTAACATTTTCATTCTATAATGAAATACGGCTCAGGAAAGAATGGCCTAGTATTATTGTGTGCTAATGGGTCCTTATTATCCTCTAGCACATCACAGTGCAAGAGTACTCTACATGATTAACAATTTTACCAATTGCAAATGAGCAAGTCAAGAGGTGTCCGCTTCATTTATGAACCACTGAACACCACTAACGTGTAACTATCCAAGTACTTGTAGAAGTGGACACTTTCCAATAAATAAGAAGTAGATCCAGCCATGTTAAAAGGATTACAATATGGAGGATAAAAACCACATCTATTGGGAACAGACAGTGACTTCAGATGAACCTTTTGCTGAATCTCTCATTTGACCGTTTGTGCAAACAACAAACAGAAGGTCTTAAGTAACCTTAAGAAAGCTGAGGAGTTATTGTTTTTTTCCTGGTAATTTGGCAATTTTTGTCATAGCTTCATCTTCCAACTAAATCAAAATCTGTGGAACCATCTTGCCCCAATGTAATTCCATTGTTTTCAATGGAAATAAGCCAGCAATGAATATGGCCCTACGTGTTACGAAACATGACCTCTAATTCTGCAATAAACTCAGCATTAAGCCCTATTAACTTCAATAGGTTTCCTCACGTGGGGCTCAATACAGGACCATGGCTTACCTTTTCTAACAGACTGAGGCCTGGCCTACCTTTTTGCACTCAATGCAGTGTGTGCTAGCATTTTTAAATCTACAAAATAATTGCAACCACGATGCAAAAATCTTGCTCCTCTAGTAACCTGATTTGCACCTACAGTCGGGTCACTGGAGATACCTGACTTGCACCCATTGCTAATTTTCCAGCTAATTTGCCAAAATTTAATTCCAGAGATAGCAGACCCCAGAAAGAGACTACACAACAAAATGCACACAAAGCTGTGTAAAAAAAATTAATGAGGTAGCCTGTCGCCATGTCTCTTGTTAGATTGAAAACGCTTTGGGTCAAGCACTGTTCTTTTGAATTTGTCCTTATAGCAAAGCAGCATGTTCTGAGCACTATATAAATAATAACATACAATCAGCCCCCTACATTACAACCTAAATAACATTGTGGGTTTGTTTGTTTTTTTAATTCAAACACCCCAGAAATTAGGAACTGACAGGTCTACAGTTGCCTGTGCAACCTTGTAAAAAGCAACAGAGGGTCCTGTGGCACCTTTGAGACTAAC